>NW_027370449.1:0-35906 GCF_046119375.1 Phyllobates terribilis | reverse complement strand
TTCTCCGCATTGCAAGGTGCAATTCTGAAATTTTTTGCTTTTTCCTGCTCCTCTTAGCATGATAAAGAAGATTCAAAGAGAGTGAGATGCCAGCTCCTTTCATTCAGTCAGTAGCTTCAATCATTTCTGGTATATGAATAACATGATGTTTTTCAATGGCAAAAATCAATGAATATTTTAAATGCACAAACAGTAATTTCTCCGCATTGCAAGGTGCAATTCTGAAATTTTTTGCTTTTTCCTGCTCCTCTTAGCATGATAAAGAAGATTCAAAGAGAGTGAGATGCCAGCTCCTTTCATTGTCAGTAGCTTCAATCATTTCTGGACGTTTTTCAATGGCAAAAATCAATGAATATTGTAAATGCACAAACAGTAATTTCTCCGCATTGCAAGGTGCAATTC
The DNA here is from genome assembly GCF_046119375.1 of Phyllobates terribilis. Classification (NCBI taxonomy): domain Eukaryota; kingdom Metazoa; phylum Chordata; class Amphibia; order Anura; family Dendrobatidae; genus Phyllobates; species Phyllobates terribilis. Next base: position 35,504 of record NW_027370449.1, on the reverse strand, counting down.
TGAAATTTTTTGCTTTTTCCTGCTCCTCTTAGCATGATAAACAAGATTCAAAGAGAGTGAGATGCCAGCTCCTTTCATTCAGTCAGTAGCTTCAATCATTTCTGGACGTTTTTCAATGGCAAAAATCAATGAATATTGTAAATGCACAAACAGTAATTTCTCCGCATTGCAAGGTGCAATTCTGAAATTTTTTGCTTTTTCCTGCTCCTCTTAGCATGATAAAGAAGATTCAAAGAGAGTGAGATGCCAGCTCCTTTCATTCAGTCAGTAGCTACAATCATTTCTGGACGTTTTTCAATGGCAAAAATCAATGAATATTGTAAATGCACAAACAGTAATTTCTCCGCATTGCAAGGTGCAATTCTGAAATTTTTTGCTTTTTCCTGCTCCTCTTAGCATGATAAAGAAGATTCAAAGAGAGTGAGATGCCAGCTCCTTTCATTCAGTCAGTAGCTTCAAACATTTCTGGTATATGAATAACATGATGTTTTTCAATGGCAAAAATCAATGAATATTGTAAATGCACAAACAGTAATTTCTCCGCATTGCAAGGTGCAATTCTGAAATTTTTTGCTTTTTCCTGCTCCTCTTAGCATGATAAAGAAGATTCAAAGAGAGTGAGATGCCAGCTCCTTTCATTCAGTCAGTAGCTTCAATCATTTCTGGACGTTTTTCAATGGCAAAAATCATTGAATATTGTAAATGCACAAACAGTAATTTCTCCGCATTGCAAGGTGCAATTCTGAAATTTTTTGCTTTTTCCTGCTCCTCTTAGCATGATAAAGAAGATTCAAAGAGAGTGAGATGCCAGCTCCTTTCATTCAGTCAGTAGCTTCAATCATTTCTGGAATATGAATAACATGATGTTTTTCAATGGCAAAAATCAATGAATATTGTAAATGCACAAACAGTAATTTCTCCGCATTGCAAGGTGCAATTCTGAAATTTTTTGCTTTTTCCTGCTCCTCTTAGCATGATAAAGAAGATTCAAAGAGAGTGAGATGCCAGCTCCTTTCATTCAGTCAGTAGCTTCAATCATTTCTGGACGTTTTTCAATGGCAAAAATCAATGAATATTGTAAATGCACAAACAGTAATTTCTCCGCATTGCAAGATGCAATTCTGAAATTTTTTGCTTTTTCCTGCTCCTCTTAGCATGATAAACAAGATTCAAAGAGAGTGAGATGCCAGCTCCTTTCATTCAGTCAGTAGCTTCAATCATTTCTGGACGTTTTTCAATGGCAAAAATCAATGAATATTGTAAATGCACAAACAGTAATTTCTCCGCATTGCAAGGTGCAATTCTGAAATTTTTTGCTTTTTCCTGCTCCTCTTAGCATGATAAAGAAGATTCAAAGAGAGTGAGATGCCAGCTCCTTTCATTCAGTCAGTAGCTACAATCATTTCTGGACGTTTTTCAATGGCAAAAATCAATGAATATTGTAAATGCACAAACAGTAATTTCTCCGCATTGCAAGGTGCAATTCTGAAATTTTTTGCTTTTTCCTGCTCCTCTTAGCATGATATAAAGAAGATTCAAAGAGAGTGAGATGCCAGCTCCTTTCATTCAGTCAGTAGCTTCAAACATTTCTGGTATATGAATAACATGATGTTTTTCAATGGCAAAAATCAATGAATATTGTAAATGCACAAACAGTAATTTCTCCGCATTGCAAGGTGCAATTCTGAAATTTTTTGCTTTTTCCTGCTCCTCTTAGCATGATAAAGAAGATTCAAAGAGAGTGAGATGCCAGCTCCTTTCATTCAGTCAGTAGCTTCAATCATTTCTGGACGTTTTTCAATGGCAAAAATCATTGAATATTGTAAATGCACAAACAGTAATTTCTCCGCATTGCAAGGTGCAATTCTGAAATTTTTTGCTTTTTCCTGCTCCTCTTAGCATGATAAAGAAGATTCAAAGAGAGTGAGATGCCAGCTCCTTTCATTCAGTCAGTAGCTTCAAACATTTCTGGTATATGAATAACATGATGTTTTTCAATGGCAAAAATCAATGAATATTGTAAATGCACAAACAGTAATTTCTCCGCATTGCAAGGTGCAATTCTGAAATTTTTTGCTTTTTCCTGCTCCTCTTAGCATGATAAAGAAGATTCAAAGAGAGTGAGATGCCAGCTCCTTTCATTCAGTCAGTAGCTTCAAACATTTCTGGTATATGAATAACATGATGTTTTTCAATGGCAAAAATCAATGAATATTGTAAATGCACAAACAGTAATTTCTCCGCATTGCAAGGTGCAATTCTGAAATTTTTTGCTTTTTTCTGCTCCTCTTAGCATGATAAAGAAGACTCAAAGAGAGTGAGATGCCAGCTCCTTTCATTCAGTCAGTAGCTTCAAACATTTCTGGTATATGAATAACATGATGTTTTTCAATGGCAAAAATCAATGAATATTGTAAATGCACAAACAGTAATTTCTCCGCATTGCAAGGTGCAATTCTGAAATTTTTTGCTTTTTCCTGCTCCTCTTAGCATGATAAAGAAGATTCAAAGAGAGTGAGATGCCAGCTCCTTTCATTCAGTCAGTAGCTTCAATCATTTCTGGACGTTTTTCAATGGCAAAAATCAATGAATATTGTAAATGCACAAACAGTAATTTCTCCGCATTGCAAGGTGCAATTCTGAAATTTTTTGCTTTTTCCTGCTCCTCTTAGCATGATAAACAAGATTCAAAGAGAGTGAGATGCCAGCTCCTTTCATTCAGTCAGTAGCTTCAATCATTTCTGGACGTTTTTCAATGGCAAAAATCAATGAATATTGTAAATGCACAAACAGTAATTTCTCCGCATTGCAAGGTGCAATTCTGAAATTTTTTGCTTTTTCCTGCTCCTCTTAGCATGATAAAGAAGATTCAAAGAGAGTGAGATGCCAGCTCCTTTCATTCAGTCAGTAGCTACAATCATTTCTGGACGTTTTTCAATGGCAAAAATCAATGAATATTGTAAATGCACAAACAGTAATTTCTCCGCATTGCAAGGTGCAATTCTGAAATTTTTTGCTTTTTCCTGCTCCTCTTAGCATGATAAAGAAGATTCAAAGAGAGTGAGATGCCAGCTCCTTTCATTCAGTCAGTAGCTTCAAACATTTCTGGTATATGAATAACATGATGTTTTTCAATGGCAAAAATCAATGAATATTGTAAATGCACAAACAGTAATTTCTCCGCATTGCAAGGTGCAATTCTGAAATTTTTTGCTTTTTCCTGCTCCTCTTAGCATGATAAAGAAGATTCAAAGAGAGTGAGATGCCAGCTCCTTTCATTCAGTCAGTAGCTTCAATCATTTCTGGACGTTTTTCAATGGCAAAAATCATTGAATATTGTAAATGCACAAACAGTAATTTCTCCGCATTGCAAGGTGCAATTCTGAAATTTTTTGCTTTTTCCTGCTCCTCTTAGCATGATAAAGAAGATTCAAAGAGAGTGAGATGCCAGCTCCTTTCATTCAGTCAGTAGCTTCAATCATTTCTGGAATATGAATAACATGATGTTTTTCAATGGCAAAAATCAATGAATATTGTAAATGCACAAACAGTAATTTCTCCGCATTGCAAGGTGCAATTCTGAAATTTTTTGCTTTTTTCTGCTCCTCTTAGCATGATAAAGAAGACTCAAAGAGAGTGAGATGCCAGCTCCTTTCATTCAGTCAGTAGCTTCAAACATTTCTGGTATATGAATAACATGATGTTTTTCAATGGCAAAAATCAATGAATATTGTAAATGCACAAACAGTAATTTCTCCGCATTGCAAGGTGCAATTCTGAAATTTTTTGCTTTTTCCTGCTCCTCTTAGCATGATAAAGAAGATTCAAAGAGAGTGAGATGCCAGCTCCTTTCATTCAGTCAGTAGCTTCAATCATTTCTGGACGTTTTTCAATGGCAAAAATCAATGAATATTGTAAATGCACAAACAGTAATTTCTCCGCATTGCAAGGTGCAATTCTGAAATTTTTTGCTTTTTCCTGCTCCTCTTAGCGTGATAAACAAGATTCAAAGAGAGTGAGATGCCAGCTCTTTTCATTCAGTCAGTAGCTTCAATCATTTCTGGACGTTTTTCAATGGCAAAAATCAATGAATATTGTAAATGCACAAACAGTAATTTCTCCGCATTGCAAGGTGCAATTCTGAAATTTTTTGCTTTTTCCTGCTCCTCTTAGCATGATAAAGAAGATTCAAAGAGAGTGAGATGCCAGCTCCTTTCATTCAGTCAGTAGCTTCAATCATTTCTGGTATATGAATAACATGATGTTTTTCAATGGCAAAAATCAATGAATATTGTAAATGCACAAACAGTAATTTCTCCGCATTGCAAGGTGCAATTCTGAAATTTTTTGCTTTTTCCTGCTCCTCTTAGCATGATAAAGAAGATTCAAAGAGAGTGAGATGCCAGCTCCTTTCATTGTCAGTAGCTTCAATCATTTCTGGACGTTTTTCAATGGCAAAAATCAATGAATATTGTAAATGCACAAACAGTAATTTCTCCGCATTGCAAGGTGCAATTCTGAAATTTTTTGCTTTTTCCTGCTCCTCTTAGCATGATAAACAAGATTCAAAGAGAGTGAGATGCCAGCTCCTTTCATTCAGTCAGTAGCTTCAATCATTTCTGGACGTTTTTCAATGGCAAAAATCAATGAATATTGTAAATGCACAAACAGTAATTTCTCCGCATTGCAAGGTGCAATTCTGAAATTTTTTGCTTTTTTCTGCTCCTCTTAGCATGATAAAGAAGACTCAAAGAGAGTGAGATGCCAGCTCCTTTCATTCAGTCAGTAGCTTCAAACATTTCTGGTATATGAATAACATGATGTTTTTCAATGGCAAAAATCAATGAATATTGTAAATGCACAAACAGTAATTTCTCCGCATTGCAAGGTGCAATTCTGAAATTTTTTGCTTTTTCCTGCTCCTCTTAGCATGATAAAGAAGATTCAAAGAGAGTGAGATGCCAGCTCCTTTCATTCAGTCAGTAGCTTCAATCATTTCTGGACGTTTTTCAATGGCAAAAATCAATGAATATTGTAAATGCACAAACAGTAATTTCTCCGCATTGCAAGGTGCAATTCTGAAATTTTTTGCTTTTTCCTGCTCCTCTTAGCATGATAAACAAGATTCAAAGAGAGTGAGATGCCAGCTCCTTTCATTCAGTCAGTAGCTTCAATCATTTCTGGACGTTTTTCAATGGCAAAAATCAATGAATATTGTAAATGCACAAACAGTAATTTCTCCGCATTGCAAGGTGCAATTCTGAAATTTTTTGCTTTTTCCTGCTCCTCTTAGCATGATAAAGAAGATTCAAAGAGAGTGAGATGCCAGCTCCTTTCATTCAGTCAGTAGCTACAATCATTTCTGGACGTTTTTCAATGGCAAAAATCAATGAATATTGTAAATGCACAAACAGTAATTTCTCCGCATTGCAAGGTGCAATTCTGAAATTTTTTGCTTTTTCCTGCTCCTCTTAGCATGATAAAGAAGATTCAAAGAGAGTGAGATGCCAGCTCCTTTCATTCAGTCAGTAGCTTCAAACATTTCTGGTATATGAATAACATGATGTTTTTCAATGGCAAAAATCAATGAATATTGTAAATGCACAAACAGTAATTTCTCCGCATTGCAAGGTGCAATTCTGAAATTTTTTGCTTTTTCCTGCTCCTCTTAGCATGATAAAGAAGATTCAAAGAGAGTGAGATGCCAGCTCCTTTCATTCAGTCAGTAGCTTCAATCATTTCTGGACGTTTTTCAATGGCAAAAATCATTGAATATTGTAAATGCACAAACAGTAATTTCTCCGCATTGCAAGGTGCAATTCTGAAATTTTTTGCTTTTTCCTGCTCCTCTTAGCATGATAAAGAAGATTCAAAGAGAGTGAGATGCCAGCTCCTTTCATTCAGTCAGTAGCTTCAATCATTTCTGGAATATGAATAACATGATGTTTTTCAATGGCAAAAATCAATGAATATTGTAAATGCACAAACAGTAATTTCTCCGCATTGCAAGGTGCAATTCTGAAATTTTTTGCTTTTTCCTGCTCCTCTTAGCATGATAAAGAAGATTCAAAGAGAGTGAGATGCCAGCTCCTTTCATTCAGTCAGTAGCTTCAATCATTTCTGGACGTTTTTCAATGGCAAAAATCAATGAATATTGTAAATGCACAAACAGTAATTTCTCCGCATTGCAAGATGCAATTCTGAAATTTTTTGCTTTTTCCTGCTCCTCTTAGCATGATAAACAAGATTCAAAGAGAGTGAGATGCCAGCTCCTTTCATTCAGTCAGTAGCTTCAATCATTTCTGGACGTTTTTCAATGGCAAAAATCAATGAATATTGTAAATGCACAAACAGTAATTTCTCCGCATTGCAAGGTGCAATTCTGAAATTTTTTGCTTTTTCCTGCTCCTCTTAGCATGATAAAGAAGATTCAAAGAGAGTGAGATGCCAGCTCCTTTCATTCAGTCAGTAGCTACAATCATTTCTGGACGTTTTTCAATGGCAAAAATCAATGAATATTGTAAATGCACAAACAGTAATTTCTCCGCATTGCAAGGTGCAATTCTGAAATTTTTTGCTTTTTCCTGCTCCTCTTAGCATGATATAAAGAAGATTCAAAGAGAGTGAGATGCCAGCTCCTTTCATTCAGTCAGTAGCTTCAAACATTTCTGGTATATGAATAACATGATGTTTTTCAATGGCAAAAATCAATGAATATTGTAAATGCACAAACAGTAATTTCTCCGCATTGCAAGGTGCAATTCTGAAATTTTTTGCTTTTTCCTGCTCCTCTTAGCATGATAAAGAAGATTCAAAGAGAGTGAGATGCCAGCTCCTTTCATTCAGTCAGTAGCTTCAATCATTTCTGGACGTTTTTCAATGGCAAAAATCATTGAATATTGTAAATGCACAAACAGTAATTTCTCCGCATTGCAAGGTGCAATTCTGAAATTTTTTGCTTTTTCCTGCTCCTCTTAGCATGATAAAGAAGATTCAAAGAGAGTGAGATGCCAGCTCCTTTCATTCAGTCAGTAGCTTCAAACATTTCTGGTATATGAATAACATGATGTTTTTCAATGGCAAAAATCAATGAATATTGTAAATGCACAAACAGTAATTTCTCCGCATTGCAAGGTGCAATTCTGAAATTTTTTGCTTTTTCCTGCTCCTCTTAGCATGATAAAGAAGATTCAAAGAGAGTGAGATGCCAGCTCCTTTCATTCAGTCAGTAGCTTCAATCATTTCTGGACGTTTTTCAATGGCAAAAATCATTGAATATTGTAAATGCACAAACAGTAATTTCTCCGCATTGCAAGGTGCAATTCTGAAATTTTTTGCTTTTTCCTGCTCCTCTTAGCATGATAAAGAAGATTCAAAGAGAGTGAGATGCCAGCTCCTTTCATTCTGTCAGTAGCTTCAATCATTTCTGGAATATGAATAACATGATGTTTTTCAATGGCAAAAATCAATGAATATTGTAAATGCACAAACAGTAATTTCTCCGCATTGCAAGGTGCAATTCTGAAATTTTTTGCTTTTTCCTGCTCCTCTTAGCATGATAAAGAAGATTCAAAGAGAGTGAGATGCCAGCTCCTTTCATTCAGTCAGTAGCTTCAATCATTTCTGGACGTTTTTCAATGGCAAAAATCATTGAATATTGTAAATGCACAAACAGTAATTTCTCCGCATTGCAAGGTGCAATTCTGAAATTTTTTGCTTTTTCCTGCTCCTCTTAGCATGATAAAGAAGATTCAAAGAGAGTGAGATGCCAGCTCCTTTCATTCAGTCAGTAGCTTCAATCATTTCTGGTATATGAATAACATGATGTTTTTCAATGGCAAAAATCAATGAATATTGTAAATGCACAAACAGTAATTTCTTCGCATTGCAAGGTGCAATTCTGAAATTTTTTGCTTTTTCCTGCTCCTCTTAGCATGATAAAGAAGATTCAAAGAGAGTGAGATGCCAGCTCCTTTCATTCAGTCAGTAGCTTCAATCATTTCTGGACGTTTTTCAATGGCAAAAATCAATGAATATTGTAAATGCACAAACAGTAATTTCTCCGCATTGCAAGGTGCAATTCTGAAATTTTTTGCTTTTTCCTGCTCCTCTTAGCGTGATAAACAAGATTCAAAGAGAGTGAGATGCCAGCTCTTTTCATTCAGTCAGTAGCTTCAATCATTTCTGGACGTTTTTCAATGGCAAAAATCAATGAATATTGTAAATGCACAAACAGTAATTTCTCCGCATTGCAAGGTGCAATTCTGAAATTTTTTGCTTTTTCCTGCTCCTCTTAGCATGATAAAGAAGATTCAAAGAGAGTGAGATGCCAGCTCCTTTCATTCAGTCAGTAGCTTCAAACATTTCTGGTATATGAATAACATGATGTTTTTCAATGGCAAAAATCAATGAATATTGTAAATGCACAAACAGTAATTTCTCCGCATTGCAAGGTGCAATTCTGAAATTTTTTGCTTTTTCCTGCTCCTCTTAGCATGATAAAGAAGATTCAAAGAGAGTGAGATGCCAGCTCCTTTCATTCAGTCAGTAGCTTCAATCATTTCTGGACGTTTTTCAATGGCAAAAATCATTGAATATTGTAAATGCACAAACAGTAATTTCTCCGCATTGCAAGGTGCAATTCTGAAATTTTTTGCTTTTTCCTGCTCCTCTTAGCATGATAAAGAAGATTCAAAGAGAGTGAGATGCCAGCTCCTTTCATTCAGTCAGTAGCTTCAATCATTTCTGGAATATGAATAACATGATGTTTTTCAATGGCAAAAATCAATGAATATTGTAAATGCACAAACAGTAATTTCTCCGCATTGCAAGGTGCAATTCTGAAATTTTTTGCTTTTTCCTGCTCCTCTTAGCATGATAAAGAAGATTCAAAGAGAGTGAGATGCCAGCTCCTTTCATTCAGTCAGTAGCTTCAATCATTTCTGGACGTTTTTCAATGGCAAAAATCATTGAATATTGTAAATGCACAAACAGTAATTTCTCCGCATTGCAAGGTGCAATTCTGAAATTTTTTGCTTTTTCCTGCTCCTCTTAGCATGATAAAGAAGATTCAAAGAGAGTGAGATGCCAGCTCCTTTCATTCAGTCAGTAGCTTCAATCATTTCTGGAATATGAATAACATGATGTTTTTCAATGGCAAAAATCAATGAATATTGTAAATGCACAAACAGTAATTTCTCCGCATTGCAAGGTGCAATTCTGAAATTTTTTGCTTTTTCCTGCTCCTCTTAGCATGATAAAGAAGATTCAAAGAGAGTGAGATGCCAGCTCCTTTCATTCAGTCAGTAGCTTCAATCATTTCTGGACGTTTTTCAATGGCAAAAATCATTGAATATTGTAAATGCACAAACAGTAATTTCTCCGCATTGCAAGGTGCAATTCTGAAATTTTTTGCTTTTTCCTGCTCCTCTTAGCATGATAAAGAAGATTCAAAGAGAGTGAGATGCCAGCTCCTTTCATTCAGTCAGTAGCTTCAATCATTTCTGGTATATGAATAACATGATGTTTTTCAATGGCAAAAATCAATGAATATTGTAAATGCACAAACAGTAATTTCTCCGCATTGCAAGGTGCAATTCTGAAATTTTTTGCTTTTTCCTGCTCCTCTTAGCATGATAAAGAAGATTCAAAGAGAGTGAGATGCCAGCTCCTTTCATTCAGTCAGTAGCTTCAATCATTTCTGGACGTTTTTCAATGGCAAAAATCAATGAATATTGTAAATGCACAAACAGTAATTTCTCCGCATTGCAAGGTGCAATTCTGAAATTTTTTGCTTTTTCCTGCTCCTCTTAGCGTGATAAACAAGATTCAAAGAGAGTGAGATGCCAGCTCTTTTCATTCAGTCAGTAGCTTCAATCATTTCTGGACGTTTTTCAATGGCAAAAATCAATGAATATTGTAAATGCACAAACAGTAATTTCTCCGCATTGCAAGGTGCAATTCTGAAATTTTTTGCTTTTTCCTGCTCCTCTTAGCATGATAAAGAAGATTCAAAGAGAGTGAGATGCCAGCTCCTTTCATTCAGTCAGTAGCTTCAAACATTTCTGGTATATGAATAACATGATGTTTTTCAATGGCAAAAATCAATGAATATTGTAAATGCACAAACAGTAATTTCTCCGCATTGCAAGGTGCAATTCTGAAATTTTTTGCTTTTTCCTGCTCCTCTTAGCATGATAAAGAAGATTCAAAGAGAGTGAGATGCCAGCTCCTTTCATTCAGTCAGTAGCTTCAATCATTTCTGGACGTTTTTCAATGGCAAAAATCATTGAATATTGTAAATGCACAAACAGTAATTTCTCCGCATTGCAAGGTGCAATTCTGAAATTTTTTGCTTTTTCCTGCTCCTCTTAGCATGATAAAGAAGATTCAAAGAGAGTGAGATGCCAGCTCCTTTCATTCAGTCAGTAGCTTCAATCATTTCTGGAATATGAATAACATGATGTTTTTCAATGGCAAAAATCAATGAATATTGTAAATGCACAAACAGTAATTTCTCCGCATTGCAAGGTGCAATTCTGAAATTTTTTGCTTTTTCCTGCTCCTCTTAGCATGATAAAGAAGATTCAAAGAGAGTGAGATGCCAGCTCCTTTCATTCAGTCAGTAGCTTCAATCATTTCTGGACGTTTTTCAATGGCAAAAATCAATGAATATTGTAAATGCACAAACAGTAATTTCTCCGCATTGCAAGGTGGAATTCTGAAATTTTTTGCTTTTTCCTGCTCCTCTTAGCATGATAAAGAAGATTCAAAGAGAGTGAGATGCCAGCTCCTTTCATTCAGTCAGTAGCTTCAATCATTTCTGGACGTTTTTCAATGGCAAAAATCAATGAATATTGTAAATGCACAAACAGTAATTTCTCCGCATTGCAAGGTGCAATTCTGAAATTTTTTGCTTTTTCCTGCTCCTCTTAGCATGATAAAGAAGATTCAAAGAGAGTGAGATGCCAGCTCCTTTCATTCAGTCAGTAGCTTCAATCATTTCTGGACGTTTTTCAATGGCAAAAATAAATGAATATTGTAAATGCACAAACAGTAATTTCTCCGCATTGCAAGGTGCAATTCTGAAATTTTTTGCTTTTTCCTGCTCCTCTTAGCATGATAAAGAAGATTCAAAGAGAGTGAGATGCCAGCTCCTTTCATTCAGTCAGTAGCTTCAAACATTTCTGGTATATGAATGACATGATGTTTTTCAATGGCAAAAATCAATGAATATTGTAAATGCACAAACAGTAATTTCTCCGCATTGCAAGGTGCAATTCTGAAATTTTTTGCTTTTTCCTGCTCCTCTTAGCATGATAAAGAAGATTCAAAGAGAGTGAGATGCCAGCTCCTTTCATTCAGTCAGTAGCTTCAAACATTTCTGGTATATGAATAACATGATGTTTTTCAATGGCAAAAATCAATGAATATTGTAAATGCACAAACAGTAATTTCTCCGCATTGCAAGGTGCAATTCTGAAATTTTTTGCTTTTTCCTGCTCCTCTTAGCATGATAAAGAAGATTCAAAGAGAGTGAGATGCCAGCTCCTTTCATTCAGTCAGTAGCTTCAATCATTTCTGGACGTTTTTCAATGGCAAAAATCATTGAATATTGTAAATGCACAAACAGTAATTTCTCCGCATTGCAAGGTGCAATTCTGAAATTTTTTGCTTTTTCCTGCTCCTCTTAGCATGATAAAGAAGATTCAAAGAGAGTGAGATGCCAGCTCCTTTCATTCAGTCAGTAGCTTCAATCATTTCTGGAATATGAATAACATGATGTTTTTCAATGGCAAAAATCAATGAATATTGTAAATGCACAAACAGTAATTTCTCCGCATTGCAAGGTGCAATTCTGAAATTTTTTGCTTTTTCCTGCTCCTCTTAGCATGATAAAGAAGATTCAAAGAGAGTGAGATGCCAGCTCCTTTCATTCAGTCAGTAGCTTCAAACATTTCTGGTATATGAATGACATGATGTTTTTCAATGGCAAAAATCAATGAATATTGTAAATGCACAAACAGTAATTTCTCCGCATTGCAAGGTGCAATTCTGAAATTTTTTGCTTTTTCCTGCTCCTCTTAGCATGATAAAGAAGATTCAAAGAGAGTGAGATGCCAGCTCCTTTCATTCAGTCAGTAGCTTCAAACATTTCTGGTATATGAATAACATGATGTTTTTCAATGGCAAAAATCAATGAATATTGTAAATGCACAAACAGTAATTTCTCCGCATTGCAAGGTGCAATTCTGAAATTTTTTGCTTTTTCCTGCTCCTCTTAGCATGATAAAGAAGATTCAAAGAGAGTGAGATGCCAGCTCCTTTCATTCAGTCAGTAGCTTCAATCATTTCTGGACGTTTTTCAATGGCAAAAATCATTGAATATTGTAAATGCACAAACAGTAATTTCTCCGCATTGCAAGGTGCAATTCTGAAATTTTTTGCTTTTTCCTGCTCCTCTTAGCATGATAAAGAAGATTCAAAGAGAGTGAGATGCCAGCTCCTTTCATTCAGTCAGTAGCTTCAATCATTTCTGGAATATGAATAACATGATGTTTTTCAATGGCAAAAATCAATGAATATTGTAAATGCACAAACAGTAATTTCTCCGCATTGCAAGGTGCAATTCTGAAATTTTTTGCTTTTTCCTGCTCCTCTTAGCATGATAAAGAAGATTCAAAGAGAGTGAGATGCCAGCTCCTTTCATTCAGTCAGTAGCTTCAATCATTTCTGGACGTTTTTCAATGGCAAAAATCATTGAATATTGTAAATGCACAAACAGTAATTTCTCCGCATTGCAAGGTGCAATTCTGAAATTTTTTGCTTTTTCCTGCTCCTCTTAGCATGATAAAGAAGATTCAAAGAGAGTGAGATGCCAGCTCCTTTCATTCAGTCAGTAGCTTCAATCATTTCTGGTATATGAATAACATGATGTTTTTCAATGGCAAAAATCAATGAATATTGTAAATGCACAAACAGTAATTTCTCCGCATTGCAAGGTGCAATTCTGAAATTTTTTGCTTTTTCCTGCTCCTCTTAGCATGATAAAGAAGATTCAAAGAGAGTGAGATGCCAGCTCCTTTCATTCAGTCAGTAGCTTCAATCATTTCTGGACGTTTTTCAATGGCAAAAATCAATGAATATTGTAAATGCACAAACAGTAATTTCTCCGCATTGCAAGGTGCAATTCTGAAATTTTTTGCTTTTTCCTGCTCCTCTTAGCGTGATAAACAAGATTCAAAGAGAGTGAGATGCCAGCTCTTTTCATTCAGTCAGTAGCTTCAATCATTTCTGGACGTTTTTCAATGGCAAAAATCAATGAATATTGTAAATGCACAAACAGTAATTTCTCCGCATTGCAAGGTGCAATTCTGAAATTTTTTGCTTTTTCCTGCTCCTCTTAGCATGATAAAGAAGATTCAAAGAGAGTGAGATGCCAGCTCCTTTCATTCAGTCAGTAGCTTCAATCATTTCTGGTATATGAATAACATGATGTTTTTCAATGGCAAAAATCAATGAATATTGTAAATGCACAAACAGTAATTTCTCCGCATTGCAAGGTGCAATTCTGAAATTTTTTGCTTTTTCCTGCTCCTCTTAGCATGATAAAGAAGATTCAAAGAGAGTGAGATGCCAGCTCCTTTCATTCAGTCAGTAGCTTCAATCATTTCTGGACGTTTTTCAATGGCAAAAATCAATGAATATTGTAAATGCACAAACAGTAATTTCTCCGCATTGCAAGGTGCAATTCTGAAATTTTTTGCTTTTTCCTGCTCCTCTTAGCATGATAAACAAGATTCAAAGAGAGTGAGATGCCAGCTCCTTTCATTCAGTCAGTAGCTTCAATCATTTCTGGACGTTTTTCAATGGCAAAAATCAATGAATATTGTAAATGCACAAACAGTAATTTCTCCGCATTGCAAGGTGCAATTCTGAAATTTTTTGCTTTTTTCTGCTCCTCTTAGCATGATAAAGAAGACTCAAAGAGAGTGAGATGCCAGCTCCTTTCATTCAGTCAGTAGCTTCAAACATTTCTGGTATATGAATAACATGATGTTTTTCAATGGCAAAAATCAATGAATATTGTAAATGCACAAACAGTAATTTCTCCGCATTGCAAGGTGCAATTCTGAAATTTTTTGCTTTTTCCTGCTCCTCTTAGCATGATAAAGAAGATTCAAAGAGAGTGAGATGCCAGCTCCTTTCATTCAGTCAGTAGCTTCAATCATTTCTGGACGTTTTTCAATGGCAAAAATCAATGAATATTGTAAATGCACAAACAGTAATTTCTCCGCATTGCAAGGTGCAATTCTGAAATTTTTTGCTTTTTCCTGCTCCTCTTAGCATGATAAACAAGATTCAAAGAGAGTGAGATGCCAGCTCCTTTCATTCAGTCAGTAGCTTCAATCATTTCTGGACGTTTTTCAATGGCAAAAATCAATGAATATTGTAAATGCACAAACAGTAATTTCTCCGCATTGCAAGGTGCAATTCTGAAATTTTTTGCTTTTTCCTGCTCCTCTTAGCATGATAAAGAAGATTCAAAGAGAGTGAGATGCCAGCTCCTTTCATTCAGTCAGTAGCTACAATCATTTCTGGACGTTTTTCAATGGCAAAAATCAATGAATATTGTAAATGCACAAACAGTAATTTCTCCGCATTGCAAGGTGCAATTCTGAAATTTTTTGCTTTTTCCTGCTCCTCTTAGCATGATAAAGAAGATTCAAAGAGAGTGAGATGCCAGCTCCTTTCATTCAGTCAGTAGCTTCAAACATTTCTGGTATATGAATAACATGATGTTTTTCAATGGCAAAAATCAATGAATATTGTAAATGCACAAACAGTAATTTCTCCGCATTGCAAGGTGCAATTCTGAAATTTTTTGCTTTTTTCTGCTCCTCTTAGCATGATAAAGAAGACTCAAAGAGAGTGAGATGCCAGCTCCTTTCATTCAGTCAGTAGCTTCAAACATTTCTGGTATATGAATAACATGATGTTTTTCAATGGCAAAAATCAATGAATATTGTAAATGCACAAACAGTAATTTCTCCGCATTGCAAGGTGCAATTCTGAAATTTTTTGCTTTTTCCTGCTCCTCTTAGCATGATAAAGAAGATTCAAAGAGAGTGAGATGCCAGCTCCTTTCATTCAGTCAGTAGCTTCAATCATTTCTGGACGTTTTTCAATGGCAAAAATCAATGAATATTGTAAATGCACAAACAGTAATTTCTCCGCATTGCAAGGTGCAATTCTGAAATTTTTTGCTTTTTCCTGCTCCTCTTAGCATGATAAACAAGATTCAAAGAGAGTGAGATGCCAGCTCCTTTCATTCAGTCAGTAGCTTCAATCATTTCTGGACGTTTTTCAATGGCAAAAATCAATGAATATTGTAAATGCACAAACAGTAATTTCTCCGCATTGCAAGGTGCAATTCTGAAATTTTTTGCTTTTTCCTGCTCCTCTTAGCATGATAAAGAAGATTCAAAGAGAGTGAGATGCCAGCTCCTTTCATTCAGTCAGTAGCTACAATCATTTCTGGACGTTTTTCAATGGCAAAAATCAATGAATATTGTAAATGCACAAACAGTAATTTCTCCGCATTGCAAGGTGCAATTCTGAAATTTTTTGCTTTTTCCTGCTCCTCTTAGCATGATAAAGAAGATTCAAAGAGAGTGAGATGCCAGCTCCTTTCATTCAGTCAGTAGCTTCAAACATTTCTGGTATATGAATAACATGATGTTTTTCAATGGCAAAAATCAATGAATATTGTAAATGCACAAACAGTAATTTCTCCGCATTGCAAGGTGCAATTCTGAAATTTTTTGCTTTTTCCTGCTCCTCTTAGCATGATAAAGAAGATTCAAAGAGAGTGAGATGCCAGCTCCTTTCATTCAGTCAGTAGCTTCAATCATTTCTGGACGTTTTTCAATGGCAAAAATCATTGAATATTGTAAATGCACAAACAGTAATTTCTCCGCATTGCAAGGTGCAATTCTGAAATTTTTTGCTTTTTCCTGCTCCTCTTAGCATGATAAAGAAGATTCAAAGAGAGTGAGATGCCAGCTCCTTTCATTCAGTCAGTAGCTTCAATCATTTCTGGAATATGAATAACATGATGTTTTTCAATGGCAAAAATCAATGAATATTGTAAATGCACAAACAGTAATTTCTCCGCATTGCAAGGTGCAATTCTGAAATTTTTTGCTTTTTTCTGCTCCTCTTAGCATGATAAAGAAGACTCAAAGAGAGTGAGATGCCAGCTCCTTTCATTCAGTCAGTAGCTTCAAACATTTCTGGTATATGAATAACATGATGTTTTTCAATGGCAAAAATCAATGAATATTGTAAATGCACAAACAGTAATTTCTCCGCATTGCAAGGTGCAATTCTGAAATTTTTTGCTTTTTCCTGCTCCTCTTAGCATGATAAAGAAGATTCAAAGAGAGTGAGATGCCAGCTCCTTTCATTCAGTCAGTAGCTTCAATCATTTCTGGACGTTTTTCAATGGCAAAAATCAATGAATATTGTAAATGCACAAACAGTAATTTCTCCGCATTGCAAGGTGCAATTCTGAAATTTTTTGCTTTTTCCTGCTCCTCTTAGCATGATAAACAAGATTCAAAGAGAGTGAGATGCCAGCTCCTTTCATTCAGTCAGTAGCTTCAATCATTTCTGGACGTTTTTCAATGGCAAAAATCAATGAATATTGTAAATGCACAAACAGTAATTTCTCCGCATTGCAAGGTGCAATTCTGAAATTTTTTGCTTTTTCCTGCTCCTCTTAGCATGATAAAGAAGATTCAAAGAGAGTGAGATGCCAGCTCCTTTCATTCAGTCAGTAGCTTCAATCATTTCTGGACGTTTTTCAATGGCAAAAATCAATGAATATTGTAAATGCACAAACAGTAATTTCTCCGCATTGCAAGGTGCAATTCTGAAATTTTTTGCTTTTTCCTGCTCCTCTTAGCATGATAAAGAAGATTCAAAGAGAGTGAGATGCCAGCTCCTTTCATTCAGTCAGTAGCTTCAAACATTTCTGGTATATGAATAACATGATGTTTTTCAATGGCAAAAATCAATGAATATTGTAAATGCACAAACAGTAATTTCTCCGCATTGCAAGGTGCAATTCTGAAATTTTTTGCTTTTTCCTGCTCCTCTTAGCATGATAAAGAAGATTCAAAGAGAGTGAGATGCCAGCTCCTTTCATTCAGTCAGTAGCTTCAATCATTTCTGGACGTTTTTCAATGGCAAAAATCATTGAATATTGTAAATGCACAAACAGTAATTTCTCCGCATTGCAAGGTGCAATTCTGAAATTTTTTGCTTTTTCCTGCTCCTCTTAGCATGATAAAGAAGATTCAAAGAGAGTGAGATGCCAGCTCCTTTCATTCAGTCAGTAGCTTCAATCATTTCTGGAATATGAATAACATGATGTTTTTCAATGGCAAAAATCAATGAATATTGTAAATGCACAAACAGTAATTTCTCCGCATTGCAAGGTGCAATTCTGAAATTTTTTGCTTTTTCCTGCTCCTCTTAGCATGATAAAGAAGATTCAAAGAGAGTGAGATGCCAGCTCCTTTCATTCAGTCAGTAGCTTCAATCAT
Organism: Phyllobates terribilis; assembly: GCF_046119375.1. Classification (NCBI taxonomy): domain Eukaryota; kingdom Metazoa; phylum Chordata; class Amphibia; order Anura; family Dendrobatidae; genus Phyllobates; species Phyllobates terribilis. The sequence continues at coordinate 17,892 of NW_027370449.1, read as the reverse complement.
TTCTGGACGTTTTTCAATGGCAAAAATCATTGAATATTGTAAATGCACAAACAGTAATTTCTCCGCATTGCAAGGTGCAATTCTGAAATTTTTTGCTTTTTCCTGCTCCTCTTAGCATGATAAAGAAGATTCAAAGAGAGTGAGATGCCAGCTCCTTTCATTCAGTCAGTAGCTTCAATCATTTCTGGTATATGAATAACATGATGTTTTTCAATGGCAAAAATCAATGAATATTGTAAATGCACAAACAGTAATTTCTCCGCATTGCAAGGTGCAATTCTGAAATTTTTTGCTTTTTCCTGCTCCTCTTAGCATGATAAAGAAGATTCAAAGAGAGTGAGATGCCAGCTCCTTTCATTCAGTCAGTAGCTTCAATCATTTCTGGACGTTTTTCAATGGCAAAAATCAATGAATATTGTAAATGCACAAACAGTAATTTCTCCGCATTGCAAGGTGCAATTCTGAAATTTTTTGCTTTTTCCTGCTCCTCTTAGCGTGATAAACAAGATTCAAAGAGAGTGAGATGCCAGCTCTTTTCATTCAGTCAGTAGCTTCAATCATTTCTGGACGTTTTTCAATGGCAAAAATCAATGAATATTGTAAATGCACAAACAGTAATTTCTCCGCATTGCAAGGTGCAATTCTGAAATTTTTTGCTTTTTCCTGCTCCTCTTAGCATGATAAAGAAGATTCAAAGAGAGTGAGATGCCAGCTCCTTTCATTCAGTCAGTAGCTTCAATCATTTCTGGTATATGAATAACATGATGTTTTTCAATGGCAAAAATCAATGAATATTGTAAATGCACAAACAGTAATTTCTCCGCATTGCAAGGTGCAATTCTGAAATTTTTTGCTTTTTCCTGCTCCTCTTAGCATGATAAAGAAGATTCAAAGAGAGTGAGATGCCAGCTCCTTTCATTCAGTCAGTAGCTTCAATCATTTCTGGACGTTTTTCAATGGCAAAAATCAATGAATATTGTAAATGCACAAACAGTAATTTCTCCGCATTGCAAGGTGCAATTCTGAAATTTTTTGCTTTTTCCTGCTCCTCTTAGCATGATAAACAAGATTCAAAGAGAGTGAGATGCCAGCTCCTTTCATTCAGTCAGTAGCTTCAATCATTTCTGGACGTTTTTCAATGGCAAAAATCAATGAATATTGTAAATGCACAAACAGTAATTTCTCCGCATTGCAAGGTGCAATTCTGAAATTTTTTGCTTTTTTCTGCTCCTCTTAGCATGATAAAGAAGACTCAAAGAGAGTGAGATGCCAGCTCCTTTCATTCAGTCAGTAGCTTCAAACATTTCTGGTATATGAATAACATGATGTTTTTCAATGGCAAAAATCAATGAATATTGTAAATGCACAAACAGTAATTTCTCCGCATTGCAAGGTGCAATTCTGAAATTTTTTGCTTTTTCCTGCTCCTCTTAGCATGATAAAGAAGATTCAAAGAGAGTGAGATGCCAGCTCCTTTCATTCAGTCAGTAGCTTCAATCATTTCTGGACGTTTTTCAATGGCAAAAATCAATGAATATTGTAAATGCACAAACAGTAATTTCTCCGCATTGCAAGGTGCAATTCTGAAATTTTTTGCTTTTTCCTGCTCCTCTTAGCATGATAAACAAGATTCAAAGAGAGTGAGATGCCAGCTCCTTTCATTCAGTCAGTAGCTTCAATCATTTCTGGACGTTTTTCAATGGCAAAAATCAATGAATATTGTAAATGCACAAACAGTAATTTCTCCGCATTGCAAGGTGCAATTCTGAAATTTTTTGCTTTTTCCTGCTCCTCTTAGCATGATAAAGAAGATTCAAAGAGAGTGAGATGCCAGCTCCTTTCATTCAGTCAGTAGCTACAATCATTTCTGGACGTTTTTCAATGGCAAAAATCAATGAATATTGTAAATGCACAAACAGTAATTTCTCCGCATTGCAAGGTGCAATTCTGAAATTTTTTGCTTTTTCCTGCTCCTCTTAGCATGATAAAGAAGATTCAAAGAGAGTGAGATGCCAGCTCCTTTCATTCAGTCAGTAGCTTCAAACATTTCTGGTATATGAATAACATGATGTTTTTCAATGGCAAAAATCAATGAATATTGTAAATGCACAAACAGTAATTTCTCCGCATTGCAAGGTGCAATTCTGAAATTTTTTGCTTTTTTCTGCTCCTCTTAGCATGATAAAGAAGACTCAAAGAGAGTGAGATGCCAGCTCCTTTCATTCAGTCAGTAGCTTCAAACATTTCTGGTATATGAATAACATGATGTTTTTCAATGGCAAAAATCAATGAATATTGTAAATGCACAAACAGTAATTTCTCCGCATTGCAAGGTGCAATTCTGAAATTTTTTGCTTTTTCCTGCTCCTCTTAGCATGATAAAGAAGATTCAAAGAGAGTGAGATGCCAGCTCCTTTCATTCAGTCAGTAGCTTCAATCATTTCTGGACGTTTTTCAATGGCAAAAATCAATGAATATTGTAAATGCACAAACAGTAATTTCTCCGCATTGCAAGGTGCAATTCTGAAATTTTTTGCTTTTTCCTGCTCCTCTTAGCATGATAAACAAGATTCAAAGAGAGTGAGATGCCAGCTCCTTTCATTCAGTCAGTAGCTTCAATCATTTCTGGACGTTTTTCAATGGCAAAAATCAATGAATATTGTAAATGCACAAACAGTAATTTCTCCGCATTGCAAGGTGCAATTCTGAAATTTTTTGCTTTTTCCTGCTCCTCTTAGCATGATAAAGAAGATTCAAAGAGAGTGAGATGCCAGCTCCTTTCATTCAGTCAGTAGCTACAATCATTTCTGGACGTTTTTCAATGGCAAAAATCAATGAATATTGTAAATGCACAAACAGTAATTTCTCCGCATTGCAAGGTGCAATTCTGAAATTTTTTGCTTTTTCCTGCTCCTCTTAGCATGATAAAGAAGATTCAAAGAGAGTGAGATGCCAGCTCCTTTCATTCAGTCAGTAGCTTCAAACATTTCTGGTATATGAATAACATGATGTTTTTCAATGGCAAAAATCAATGAATATTGTAAATGCACAAACAGTAATTTCTCCGCATTGCAAGGTGCAATTCTGAAATTTTTTGCTTTTTCCTGCTCCTCTTAGCATGATAAAGAAGATTCAAAGAGAGTGAGATGCCAGCTCCTTTCATTCAGTCAGTACTTTCATTCAGTCAGTAGCTTCAATCATTTCTGGACGTTTTTCAATGGCAAAAATCATTGAATATTGTAAATGCACAAACAGTAATTTCTCCGCATTGCAAGGTGCAATTCTGAAATTTTTTGCTTTTTCCTGCTCCTCTTAGCATGATAAAGAAGATTCAAAGAGAGTGAGATGCCAGCTCCTTTCATTCAGTCAGTAGCTTCAATCATTTCTGGAATATGAATAACATGATGTTTTTCAATGGCAAAAATCAATGAATATTGTAAATGCACAAACAGTAATTTCTCCGCATTGCAAGGTGCAATTCTGAAATTTTTTGCTTTTTTCTGCTCCTCTTAGCATGATAAAGAAGACTCAAAGAGAGTGAGATGCCAGCTCCTTTCATTCAGTCAGTATCTTCAAACATTTCTGGTATATGAATAACATGATGTTTTTCAATGGCAAAAATCAATGAATATTGTAAATGCACAAACAGTAATTTCTCCGCATTGCAAGGTGCAATTCTGAAATTTTTTGCTTTTTCCTGCTCCTCTTAGCATGATAAAGAAGATTCAAAGAGAGTGAGATGCCAGCTCCTTTCATTCAGTCAGTAGCTTCAATCATTTCTGGACGTTTTTCAATGGCAAAAATCAATGAATATTGTAAATGCACAAACAGTAATTTCTCCGCATTGCAAGGTGCAATTCTGAAATTTTTTGCTTTTTCCTGCTCCTCTTAGCGTGATAAACAAGATTCAAAGAGAGTGAGATGCCAGCTCTTTTCATTCAGTCAGTAGCTTCAATCATTTCTGGACGTTTTTCAATGGCAAAAATCAATGAATATTGTAAATGCACAAACAGTAATTTCTCCGCATTGCAAGGTGCAATTCTGAAATTTTTTGCTTTTTCCTGCTCCTCTTAGCATGATAAAGAAGATTCAAAGAGAGTGAGATGCCAGCTCCTTTCATTGTCAGTAGCTTCAATCATTTCTGGACGTTTTTCAATGGCAAAAATCAATGAATATTGTAAATGCACAAACAGTAATTTCTCCGCATTGCAAGGTGCAATTCTGAAATTTTTTGCTTTTTCCTGCTCCTCTTAGCATGATAAACAAGATTCAAAGAGAGTGAGATGCCAGCTCCTTTCATTCAGTCAGTAGCTTCAATCATTTCTGGACGTTTTTCAATGGCAAAAATCAATGAATATTGTAAATGCACAAACAGTAATTTCTCCGCATTGCAAGGTGCAATTCTGAAATTTTTTGCTTTTTTCTGCTCCTCTTAGCATGATAAAGAAGACTCAAAGAGAGTGAGATGCCAGCTCCTTTCATTCAGTCAGTAGCTTCAAACATTTCTGGTATATGAATAACATGATGTTTTTCAATGGCAAAAATCAATGAATATTGTAAATGCACAAACAGTAATTTCTCCGCATTGCAAGGTGCAATTCTGAAATTTTTTGCTTTTTCCTGCTCCTCTTAGCATGATAAAGAAGATTCAAAGAGAGTGAGATGCCAGCTCCTTTCATTCAGTCAGTAGCTTCAATCATTTCTGGACGTTTTTCAATGGCAAAAATCAATGAATATTGTAAATGCACAAACAGTAATTTCTCCGCATTGCAAGGTGCAATTCTGAAATTTTTTGCTTTTTCCTGCTCCTCTTAGCATGATAAACAAGATTCAAAGAGAGTGAGATGCCAGCTCCTTTCATTCAGTCAGTAGCTTCAATCATTTCTGGACATTTTTCAATGGCAAAAATCAATGAATATTGTAAATGCACAAACAGTAATTTCTCCGCATTGCAAGGTGCAATTCTGAAATTTTTTGCTTTTTCCTGCTCCTCTTAGCATGATAAAGAAGATTCAAAGAGAGTGAGATGCCAGCTCCTTTCATTCAGTCAGTAGCTACAATCATTTCTGGACGTTTTTCAATGGCAAAAATCAATGAATATTGTAAATGCACAAACAGTAATTTCTCCGCATTGCAAGGTGCAATTCTGAAATTTTTTGCTTTTTCCTGCTCCTCTTAGCATGATAAAGAAGATTCAAAGAGAGTGAGATGCCAGCTCCTTTCATTCAGTCAGTAGCTTCAAACATTTCTGGTATATGAATAACATGATGTTTTTCAATGGCAAAAATCAATGAATATTGTAAATGCACAAACAGTAATTTCTCCGCATTGCAAGGTGCAATTCTGAAATTTTTTGCTTTTTCCTGCTCCTCTTAGCATGATAAAGAAGATTCAAAGAGAGTGAGATGCCAGCTCCTTTCATTCAGTCAGTAGCTTCAATCATTTCTGGAATATGAATAACATGATGTTTTTCAATGGCAAAAATCAATGAATATTGTAAATGCACAAACAGTAATTTCTCCGCATTGCAAGGTGCAATTCTGAAATTTTTTGCTTTTTCCTGCTCCTCTTAGCATGATAAAGAAGATTCAAAGAGAGTGAGATGCCAGCTCCTTTCATTCAGTCAGTAGCTTCAATCATTTCTGGACGTTTTTCAATGGCAAAAATCAATGAATATTGTAAATGCACAAACAGTAATTTCTCCGCATTGCAAGATGCAATTCTGAAATTTTTTGCTTTTTCCTGCTCCTCTTAGCATGATAAACAAGATTCAAAGAGAGTGAGATGCCAGCTCCTTTCATTCAGTCAGTAGCTTCAATCATTTCTGGACGTTTTTCAATGGCAAAAATCAATGAATATTGTAAATGCACAAACAGTAATTTCTCCGCATTGCAAGGTGCAATTCTGAAATTTTTTGCTTTTTCCTGCTCCTCTTAGCATGATAAAGAAGATTCAAAGAGAGTGAGATGCCAGCTCCTTTCATTCAGTCAGTAGCTACAATCATTTCTGGACGTTTTTCAATGGCAAAAATCAATGAATATTGTAAATGCACAAACAGTAATTTCTCCGCATTGCAAGGTGCAATTCTGAAATTTTTTGCTTTTTCCTGCTCCTCTTAGCATGATAAAGAAGATTCAAAGAGAGTGAGATGCCAGCTCCTTTCATTCAGTCAGTAGCTTCAAACATTTCTGGTATATGAATAACATGATGTTTTTCAATGGCAAAAATCAATGAATATTGTAAATGCACAAACAGTAATTTCTCCGCATTGCAAGGTGCAATTCTGAAATTTTTTGCTTTTTCCTGCTCCTCTTAGCATGATAAAGAAGATTCAAAGAGAGTGAGATGCCAGCTCCTTTCATTCAGTCAGTAGCTTCAATCATTTCTGGACGTTTTTCAATGGCAAAAATCATTGAATATTGTAAATGCACAAACAGTAATTTCTCCGCATTGCAAGGTGCAATTCTGAAATTTTTTGCTTTTTCCTGCTCCTCTTAGCATGATAAAGAAGATTCAAAGAGAGTGAGATGCCAGCTCCTTTCATTCAGTCAGTAGCTTCAAACATTTCTGGTATATGAATAACATGATGTTTTTCAATGGCAAAAATCAATGAATATTGTAAATGCACAAACAGTAATTTCTCCGCATTGCAAGGTGCAATTCTGAAATTTTTTGCTTTTTCCTGCTCCTCTTAGCATGATAAAGAAGATTCAAAGAGAGTGAGATGCCAGCTCCTTTCATTCAGTCAGTAGCTTCAAACATTTCTGGTATATGAATAACATGATGTTTTTCAATGGCAAAAATCAATGAATATTGTAAATGCACAAACAGTAATTTCTCCGCATTGCAAGGTGCAATTCTGAAATTTTTTGCTTTTTTCTGCTCCTCTTAGCATGATAAAGAAGACTCAAAGAGAGTGAGATGCCAGCTCCTTTCATTCAGTCAGTAGCTTCAAACATTTCTGGTATATGAATAACATGATGTTTTTCAATGGCAAAAATCAATGAATATTGTAAATGCACAAACAGTAATTTCTCCGCATTGCAAGGTGCAATTCTGAAATTTTTTGCTTTTTCCTGCTCCTCTTAGCATGATAAAGAAGATTCAAAGAGAGTGAGATGCCAGCTCCTTTCATTCAGTCAGTAGCTTCAATCATTTCTGGACGTTTTTCAATGGCAAAAATCAATGAATATTGTAAATGCACAAACAGTAATTTCTCCGCATTGCAAGGTGCAATTCTGAAATTTTTTGCTTTTTCCTGCTCCTCTTAGCATGATAAACAAGATTCAAAGAGAGTGAGATGCCAGCTCCTTTCATTCAGTCAGTAGCTTCAATCATTTCTGGACGTTTTTCAATGGCAAAAATCAATGAATATTGTAAATGCACAAACAGTAATTTCTCCGCATTGCAAGGTGCAATTCTGAAATTTTTTGCTTTTTCCTGCTCCTCTTAGCATGATAAAGAAGATTCAAAGAGAGTGAGATGCCAGCTCCTTTCATTCAGTCAGTAGCTACAATCATTTCTGGACGTTTTTCAATGGCAAAAATCAATGAATATTGTAAATGCACAAACAGTAATTTCTCCGCATTGCAAGGTGCAATTCTGAAATTTTTTGCTTTTTCCTGCTCCTCTTAGCATGATAAAGAAGATTCAAAGAGAGTGAGATGCCAGCTCCTTTCATTCAGTCAGTAGCTTCAAACATTTCTGGTATATGAATAACATGATGTTTTTCAATGGCAAAAATCAATGAATATTGTAAATGCACAAACAGTAATTTCTCCGCATTGCAAGGTGCAATTCTGAAATTTTTTGCTTTTTCCTGCTCCTCTTAGCATGATAAAGAAGATTCAAAGAGAGTGAGATGCCAGCTCCTTTCATTCAGTCAGTAGCTTCAATCATTTCTGGACGTTTTTCAATGGCAAAAATCATTGAATATTGTAAATGCACAAACAGTAATTTCTCCGCATTGCAAGGTGCAATTCTGAAATTTTTTGCTTTTTCCTGCTCCTCTTAGCATGATAAAGAAGATTCAAAGAGAGTGAGATGCCAGCTCCTTTCATTCAGTCAGTAGCTTCAATCATTTCTGGAATATGAATAACATGATGTTTTTCAATGGCAAAAATCAATGAATATTGTAAATGCACAAACAGTAATTTCTCCGCATTGCAAGGTGCAATTCTGAAATTTTTTGCTTTTTTCTGCTCCTCTTAGCATGATAAAGAAGACTCAAAGAGAGTGAGATGCCAGCTCCTTTCATTCAGTCAGTAGCTTCAAACATTTCTGGTATATGAATAACATGATGTTTTTCAATGGCAAAAATCAATGAATATTGTAAATGCACAAACAGTAATTTCTCCGCATTGCAAGGTGCAATTCTGAAATTTTTTGCTTTTTCCTGCTCCTCTTAGCATGATAAAGAAGATTCAAAGAGAGTGAGATGCCAGCTCCTTTCATTCAGTCAGTAGCTTCAATCATTTCTGGACGTTTTTCAATGGCAAAAATCAATGAATATTGTAAATGCACAAACAGTAATTTCTCCGCATTGCAAGGTGCAATTCTGAAATTTTTTGCTTTTTCCTGCTCCTCTTAGCGTGATAAACAAGATTCAAAGAGAGTGAGATGCCAGCTCTTTTCATTCAGTCAGTAGCTTCAATCATTTCTGGACGTTTTTCAATGGCAAAAATCAATGAATATTGTAAATGCACAAACAGTAATTTCTCCGCATTGCAAGGTGCAATTCTGAAATTTTTTGCTTTTTCCTGCTCCTCTTAGCATGATAAAGAAGATTCAAAGAGAGTGAGATGCCAGCTCCTTTCATTCAGTCAGTAGCTTCAATCATTTCTGGTATATGAATAACATGATGTTTTTCAATGGCAAAAATCAATGAATATTGTAAATGCACAAACAGTAATTTCTCCGCATTGCAAGGTGCAATTCTGAAATTTTTTGCTTTTTCCTGCTCCTCTTAGCATGATAAAGAAGATTCAAAGAGAGTGAGATGCCAGCTCCTTTCATTGTCAGTAGCTTCAATCATTTCTGGACGTTTTTCAATGGCAAAAATCAATGAATATTGTAAATGCACAAACAGTAATTTCTCCGCATTGCAAGGTGCAATTCTGAAATTTTTTGCTTTTTCCTGCTCCTCTTAGCATGATAAACAAGATTCAAAGAGAGTGAGATGCCAGCTCCTTTCATTCAGTCAGTAGCTTCAATCATTTCTGGACGTTTTTCAATGGCAAAAATCAATGAATATTGTAAATGCACAAACAGTAATTTCTCCGCATTGCAAGGTGCAATTCTGAAATTTTTTGCTTTTTTCTGCTCCTCTTAGCATGATAAAGAAGACTCAAAGAGAGTGAGATGCCAGCTCCTTTCATTCAGTCAGTAGCTTCAAACATTTCTGGTATATGAATAACATGATGTTTTTCAATGGCAAAAATCAATGAATATTGTAAATGCACAAACAGTAATTTCTCCGCATTGCAAGGTGCAATTCTGAAATTTTTTGCTTTTTCCTGCTCCTCTTAGCATGATAAAGAAGATTCAAAGAGAGTGAGATGCCAGCTCCTTTCATTCAGTCAGTAGCTTCAACCATTTCTGGACGTTTTTCAATGGCAAAAATCAATGAATATTGTAAATGCACAAACAGTAATTTCTCCGCATTGCAAGGTGCAATTCTGAAATTTTTTGCTTTTTCCTGCTCCTCTTAGCATGATAAACAAGATTCAAAGAGAGTGAGATGCCAGCTCCTTTCATTCAGTCAGTAGCTTCAATCATTTCTGGACGTTTTTCAATGGCAAAAATCAATGAATATTGTAAATGCACAAACAGTAATTTCTCCGCATTGCAAGGTGCAATTCTGAAATTTTTTGCTTTTTCCTGCTCCTCTTAGCATGATAAAGAAGATTCAAAGAGAGTGAGATGCCAGCTCCTTTCATTCAGTCAGTAGCTACAATCATTTCTGGACGTTTTTCAATGGCAAAAATCAATGAATATTGTAAATGCACAAACAGTAATTTCTCCGCATTGCAAGGTGCAATTCTGAAATTTTTTGCTTTTTCCTGCTCCTCTTAGCATGATAAAGAAGATTCAAAGAGAGTGAGATGCCAGCTCCTTTCATTCAGTCAGTAGCTTCAAACATTTCTGGTATATGAATAACATGATGTTTTTCAATGGCAAAAATCAATGAATATTGTAAATGCACAAACAGTAATTTCTCCGCATTGCAAGGTGCAATTCTGAAATTTTTTGCTTTTTCCTGCTCCTCTTAGCATGATAAAGAAGATTCAAAGAGAGTGAGATGCCAGCTCCTTTCATTCAGTCAGTAGCTTCAATCATTTCTGGACGTTTTTCAATGGCAAAAATCATTGAATATTGTAAATGCACAAACAGTAATTTCTCCGCATTGCAAGGTGCAATTCTGAAATTTTTTGCTTTTTCCTGCTCCTCTTAGCATGATAAAGAAGATTCAAAGAGAGTGAGATGCCAGCTCCTTTCATTCAGTCAGTAGCTTCAATCATTTCTGGAATATGAATAACATGATGTTTTTCAATGGCAAAAATCAATGAATATTGTAAATGCACAAACAGTAATTTCTCCGCATTGCAAGGTGCAATTCTGAAATTTTTTGCTTTTTCCTGCTCCTCTTAGCATGATAAAGAAGATTCAAAGAGAGTGAGATGCCAGCTCCTTTCATTCAGTCAGTAGCTTCAATCATTTCTGGACGTTTTTCAATGGCAAAAATCAATGAATATTGTAAATGCACAAACAGTAATTTCTCCGCATTGCAAGATGCAATTCTGAAATTTTTTGCTTTTTCCTGCTCCTCTTAGCATGATAAACAAGATTCAAAGAGAGTGAGATGCCAGCTCCTTTCATTCAGTCAGTAGCTTCAATCATTTCTGGACGTTTTTCAATGGCAAAAATCAATGAATATTGTAAATGCACAAACAGTAATTTCTCCGCATTGCAAGGTGCAATTCTGAAATTTTTTGCTTTTTCCTGCTCCTCTTAGCATGATAAAGAAGATTCAAAGAGAGTGAGATGCCAGCTCCTTTCATTCAGTCAGTAGCTACAATCATTTCTGGACGTTTTTCAATGGCAAAAATCAATGAATATTGTAAATGCACAAACAGTAATTTCTCCGCATTGCAAGGTGCAATTCTGAAATTTTTTGCTTTTTCCTGCTCCTCTTAGCATGATATAAAGAAGATTCAAAGAGAGTGAGATGCCAGCTCCTTTCATTCAGTCAGTAGCTTCAAACATTTCTGGTATATGAATAACATGATGTTTTTCAATGGCAAAAATCAATGAATATTGTAAATGCACAAACAGTAATTTCTCCGCATTGCAAGGTGCAATTCTGAAATTTTTTGCTTTTTCCTGCTCCTCTTAGCATGATAAAGAAGATTCAAAGAGAGTGAGATGCCAGCTCCTTTCATTCAGTCAGTAGCTTCAATCATTTCTGGACGTTTTTCAATGGCAAAAATCATTGAATATTGTAAATGCACAAACAGTAATTTCTCCGCATTGCAAGGTGCAATTCTGAAATTTTTTGCTTTTTCCTGCTCCTCTTAGCATGATAAAGAAGATTCAAAGAGATTGAGATGCCAGCTCCTTTCATTCAGTCAGTAGCTTCAAACATTTCTGGTATATGAATAACATGATGTTTTTCAATGGCAAAAATCAATGAATATTGTAAATGCACAAACAGTAATTTCTCCGCATTGCAAGGTGCAATTCTGAAATTTTTTGCTTTTTCCTGCTCCTCTTAGCATGATAAAGAAGATTCAAAGAGAGTGAGATGCCAGCTCCTTTCATTCAGTCAGTAGCTTCAATCATTTCTGGACGTTTTTCAATGGCAAAAATCATTGAATATTGTAAATGCACAAACAGTAATTTCTCCGCATTGCAAGGTGCAATTCTGAAATTTTTTGCTTTTTCCTGCTCCTCTTAGCATGATAAAGAAGATTCAAAGAGAGTGAGATGCCAGCTCCTTTCATTCTGTCAGTAGCTTCAATCATTTCTGGAATATGAATAACATGATGTTTTTCAATGGCAAAAATCAATGAATATTGTAAATGCACAAACAGTAATTTCTCCGCATTGCAAGGTGCAATTCTGAAATTTTTTGCTTTTTCCTGCTCCTCTTAGCATGATAAAGAAGATTCAAAGAGAGTGAGATGCCAGCTCCTTTCATTCAGTCAGTAGCTTCAATCATTTCTGGACGTTTTTCAATGGCAAAAATCATTGAATATTGTAAATGCACAAACAGTAATTTCTCCGCATTGCAAGGTGCAATTCTGAAATTTTTTGCTTTTTCCTGCTCCTCTTAGCATGATAAAGAAGATTCAAAGAGAGTGAGATGCCAGCTCCTTTCATTCAGTCAGTAGCTTCAATCATTTCTGGTATATGAATAACGATGTTTTTCAATGGCAAAAATCAATGAATATTGTAAATGCACAAACAGTAATTTCTTCGCATTGCAAGGTGCAATTCTGAAATTTTTTGCTTTTTCCTGCTCCTCTTAGCATGATAAAGAAGATTCAAAGAGAGTGAGATGCCAGCTCCTTTCATTCAGTCAGTAGCTTCAATCATTTCTGGACGTTTTTCAATGGCAAAAATCAATGAATATTGTAAATGCACAAACAGTAATTTCTCCGCATTGCAAGGTGCAATTCTGAAATTTTTTGCTTTTTCCTGCTCCTCTTAGCGTGATAAACAAGATTCAAAGAGAGTGAGATGCCAGCTCTTTTCATTCAGTCAGTAGCTTCAATCATTTCTGGACGTTTTTCAATGGCAAAAATCAATGAATATTGTAAATGCACAAACAGTAATTTCTCCGCATTGCAAGGTGCAATTCTGAAATTTTTTGCTTTTTCCTGCTCCTCTTAGCATGATAAAGAAGATTCAAAGAGAGTGAGATGCCAGCTCCTTTCATTCAGTCAGTAGCTTCAAACATTTCTGGTATATGAATAACATGATGTTTTTCAATGGCAAAAATCAATGAATATTGTAAATGCACAAACAGTAATTTCTCCGCATTGCAAGGTGCAATTCTGAAATTTTTTGCTTTTTCCTGCTCCTCTTAGCATGATAAAGAAGATTCAAAGAGAGTGAGATGCCAGCTCCTTTCATTCAGTCAGTAGCTTCAATCATTTCTGGACGTTTTTCAATGGCAAAAATCATTGAATATTGTAAATGCACAAACAGTAATTTCTCCGCATTGCAAGGTGCAATTCTGAAATTTTTTGCTTTTTCCTGCTCCTCTTAGCATGATAAAGAAGATTCAAAGAGAGTGAGATGCCAGCTCCTTTCATTCAGTCAGTAGCTTCAATCATTTCTGGAATATGAATAACATGATGTTTTTCAATGGCAAAAATCAATGAATATTGTAAATGCACAAACAGTAATTTCTCCGCATTGCAAGGTGCAATTCTGAAATTTTTTGCTTTTTCCTGCTCCTCTTAGCATGATAAAGAAGATTCAAAGAGAGTGAGATGCCAGCTCCTTTCATTCAGTCAGTAGCTTCAATCATTTCTGGACGTTTTTCAATGGCAAAAATCATTGAATATTGTAAATGCACAAACAGTAATTTCTCCGCATTGCAAGGTGCAATTCTGAAATTTTTTGCTTTTTCCTGCTCCTCTTAGCATGATAAAGAAGATTCAAAGAGAGTGAGATGCCAGCTCCTTTCATTCAGTCAGTAGCTTCAATCATTTCTGGAATATGAATAACATGATGTTTTTCAATGGCAAAAATCAATGAATATTGTAAATGCACAAACAGTAATTTCTCCGCATTGCAAGGTGCAATTCTGAAATTTTTTGCTTTTTCCTGCTCCTCTTAGCATGATAAAGAAGATTCAAAGAGAGTGAGATGCCAGCTCCTTTCATTCAGTCAGTAGCTTCAATCATTTCTGGACGTTTTTCAATGGCAAAAATCATTGAATATTGTAAATGCACAAACAGTAATTTCTCCGCATTGCAAGGTGCAATTCTGAAATTTTTTGCTTTTTCCTGCTCCTCTTAGCATGATAAAGAAGATTCAAAGAGAGTGAGATGCCAGCTCCTTTCATTCAGTCAGTAGCTTCAATCATTTCTGGTATATGAATAACATGATGTTTTTCAATGGCAAAAATCAATGAATATTGTAAATGCACAAACAGTAATTTCTCCGCATTGCAAGGTGCAATTCTGAAATTTTTTGCTTTTTCCTGCTCCTCTTAGCATGATAAAGAAGATTCAAAGAGAGTGAGATGCCAGCTCCTTTCATTCAGTCAGTAGCTTCAATCATTTCTGGACGTTTTTCAATGGCAAAAATCAATGAATATTGTAAATGCACAAACAGTAATTTCTCCGCATTGCAAGGTGCAATTCTGAAATTTTTTGCTTTTTCCTGCTCCTCTTAGCGTGATAAACAAGATTCAAAGAGAGTGAGATGCCAGCTCTTTTCATTCAGTCAGTAGCTTCAATCATTTCTGGACGTTTTTCAATGGCAAAAATCAATGAATATTGTAAATGCACAAACAGTAATTTCTCCGCATTGCAAGGTGCAATTCTGAAATTTTTTGCTTTTTCCTGCTCCTCTTAGCATGATAAAGAAGATTCAAAGAGAGTGAGATGCCAGCTCCTTTCATTCAGTCAGTAGCTTCAAACATTTCTGGTATATGAATAACATGATGTTTTTCAATGGCAAAAATCAATGAATATTGTAAATGCACAAACAGTAATTTCTCCGCATTGCAAGGTGCAATTCTGAAATTTTTTGCTTTTTCCTGCTCCTCTTAGCATGATAAAGAAGATTCAAAGAGAGTGAGATGCCAGCTCCTTTCATTCAGTCAGTAGCTTCAATCATTTCTGGACGTTTTTCAATGGCAAAAATCATTGAATATTGTAAATGCACAAACAGTAATTTCTCCGCATTGCAAGGTGCAATTCTGAAATTTTTTGCTTTTTCCTGCTCCTCTTAGCATGATAAAGAAGATTCAAAGAGAGTGAGATGCCAGCTCCTTTCATTCAGTCAGTAGCTTCAATCATTTCTGCAATATGAATAACATGATGTTTTTCAATGGCAAAAATCAATGAATATTGTAAATGCACAAACAGTAATTTCTCCGCATTGCAAGGTGCAATTCTGAAATTTTTTGCTTTTTCCTGCTCCTCTTAGCATGATAAAGAAGATTCAAAGAGAGTGAGATGCCAGCTCCTTTCATTCAGTCAGTAGCTTCAATCATTTCTGGACGTTTTTCAATGGCAAAAATCAATGAATATTGTAAATGCACAAACAGTAATTTCTCCGCATTGCAAGGTGGAATTCTGAAATTTTTTGCTTTTTCCTGCTCCTCTTAGCATGATAAAGAAGATTCAAAGAGAGTGAGATGCCAGCTCCTTTCATTCAGTCAGTAGCTTCAATCATTTCTGGACGTTTTTCAATGGCAAAAATCAATGAATATTGTAAATGCACAAACAGTAATTTCTCCGCATTGCAAGGTGCAATTCTGAAATTTTTTGCTTTTTCCTGCTCCTCTTAGCATGATAAAGAAGATTCAAAGAGAGTGAGATGCCAGCTCCTTTCATTCAGTCAGTAGCTTCAATCATTTCTGGACGTTTTTCAATGGCAAAAATAAATGAATATTGTAAATGCACAAACAGTAATTTCTCCGCATTGCAAGGTGCAATTCTGAAATTTTTTGCTTTTTCCTGCTCCTCTTAGCATGATAAAGAAGATTCAAAGAGAGTGAGATGCCAGCTCCTTTCATTCAGTCAGTAGCTTCAAACATTTCTGGTATATGAATGACATGATGTTTTTCAATGGCAAAAATCAATGAATATTGTAAATGCACAAACAGTAATTTCTCCGCATTGCAAGGTGCAATTCTGAAATTTTTTGCTTTTTCCTGCTCCTCTTAGCATGATAAAGAAGATTCAAAGAGAGTGAGATGCCAGCTCCTTTCATTCAGTCAGTAGCTTCAAACATTTCTGGTATATGAATAACATGATGTTTTTCAATGGCAAAAATCAATGAATATTGTAAATGCACAAACAGTAATTTCTCCGCATTGCAAGGTGCAATTCTGAAATTTTTTGCTTTTTCCTGCTCCTCTTAGCATGATAAAGAAGATTCAAAGAGAGTGAGATGCCAGCTCCTTTCATTCAGTCAGTAGCTTCAATCATTTCTGGACGTTTTTCAATGGCAAAAATCATTGAATATTGTAAATGCACAAACAGTAATTTCTCCGCATTGCAAGGTGCAATTCTGAAATTTTTTGCTTTTTCCTGCTCCTCTTAGCATGATAAAGAAGATTCAAAGAGAGTGAGATGCCAGCTCCTTTCATTCAGTCAGTAGCTTCAATCATTTCTGGAATATGAATAACATGATGTTTTTCAATGGCAAAAATCAATGAATATTGTAAATGCACAAACAGTAATTTCTCCGCATTGCAAGGTGCAATTCTGAAATTTTTTGCTTTTTCCTGCTCCTCTTAGCATGATAAAGAAGATTCAAAGAGAGTGAGATGCCAGCTCCTTTCATTCAGTCAGTAGCTTCAAACATTTCTGGTATATGAATGACATGATGTTTTTCAATGGCAAAAATCAATGAATATTGTAAATGCACAAACAGTAATTTCTCCGCATTGCAAGGTGCAATTCTGAAATTTTTTGCTTTTTCCTGCTCCTCTTAGCATGATAAAGAAGATTCAAAGAGAGTGAGATGCCAGCTCCTTTCATTCAGTCAGTAGCTTCAAACATTTCTGGTATATGAATAACATGATGTTTTTCAATGGCAAAAATCAATGAATATTGTAAATGCACAAACAGTAATTTCTCCGCATTGCAAGGTGCAATTCTGAAATTTTTTGCTTTTTCCTGCTCCTCTTAGCATGATAAAGAAGATTCAAAGAGAGTGAGATGCCAGCTCCTTTCATTCAGTCAGTAGCTTCAATCATTTCTGGACGTTTTTCAATGGCAAAAATCATTGAATATTGTAAATGCACAAACAGTAATTTCTCCGCATTGCAAGGTGCAATTCTGAAATTTTTTGCTTTTTCCTGCTCCTCTTAGCATGATAAAGAAGATTCAAAGAGAGTGAGATGCCAGCTCCTTTCATTCAGTCAGTAGCTTCAATCATTTCTGGAATATGAATAACATGATGTTTTTCAATGGCAAAAATCAATGAATATTGTAAATGCACAAACAGTAATTTCTCCGCATTGCAAGGTGCAATTCTGAAATTTTTTGCTTTTTCCTGCTCCTCTTAGCATGATAAAGAAGATTCAAAGAGAGTGAGATGCCAGCTCCTTTCATTCAGTCAGTAGCTTCAATCATTTCTGGACGTTTTTCAATGGCAAAAATCATTGAATATTGTAAATGCACAAACAGTAATTTCTCCGCATTGCAAGGTGCAATTCTGAAATTTTTTGCTTTTTCCTGCTCCTCTTAGCATGATAAAGAAGATTCAAAGAGAGTGAGATGCCAGCTCCTTTCATTCAGTCAGTAGCTTCAATCATTTCTGGTATATGAATAACATGATGTTTTTCAATGGCAAAAATCAATGAATATTGTAAATGCACAAACAGTAATTTCTCCGCATTGCAAGGTGCAATTCTGAAATTTTTTGCTTTTTCCTGCTCCTCTTAGCATGATAAAGAAGATTCAAAGAGAGTGAGATGCCAGCTCCTTTCATTCAGTCAGTAGCTTCAATCATTTCTGGACGTTTTTCAATGGCAAAAATCAATGAATATTGTAAATGCACAAACAGTAATTTCTCCGCATTGCAAGGTGCAATTCTGAAATTTTTTGCTTTTTCCTGCTCCTCTTAGCGTGATAAACAAGATTCAAAGAGAGTGAGATGCCAGCTCTTTTCATTCAGTCAGTAGCTTCAATCATTTCT
>NW_027370448.1:0-35914 GCF_046119375.1 Phyllobates terribilis | reverse complement strand
GATATTACTGTTTGTGCATTTACAATATTCATTGATTTTTGCCATTGAAAAACATGTTTTTCATATACCAGAAATGTTTGAAGCTACTGACTGAATGAAAGGAGCTGGCATCTCACTCTCTTTGAATCTTCTTTATCATGCTAGGATTAACAGGAAAAAGCTAAAAATTTCAGAATTGCACCGTGCAATGTGGAGATATTACTGTTTGTGCATTTACAATATTCATTGATTTTTGCCATTGAAAAACGTCCAGAAATGTTTGAAGCTACTGACTGAATGAAAGGAGCTGGCATCTCACTCTCTTTGAATCTTCTTTATCATGCTAGGATTAACAGGAAAAAGCTAAAAATTTCAGAATTGCACCGTGCAATGTGGAGATATTACTGTTTGTGCATTTACAATATTCATTGATTTTTGCCATTGAAAAACATGTTTTTCATATACCAGAAATGTTTGAAGCTACTGACTGAATGAAAGGAGCTGGCATCTCACTCTCTTTGAATCTTCTTTATCATGCTAGGATTAACAGGAAAAAGCTAAAAATTTCAGAATTGCACCGTGCAATGTGGAGATATTACTGTTTGTGCATTTACAATATTCATTGATTTTTGCCATTGAAAAACATGTTTTTCATATACCAGAAATGTTTGAAGCTACTGACTGAATGAAAGGAGCTGGCATCTCACTCTCTTTGAATCTTCTTTATCATGCTAGGATTAGCAGGAAAAAGCTAAAAAATTTCAGAATTGCACCGTGCAATGTGGAGATATTACTGTTTGTGCATTTACAATATTCATTGATTTTTGCCATTGAAAAACGTCCAGAAATGTTTGAAGCTACTGACTGAATGAAAGGAGCTGGCATCTCACTCTCTTTGAATCTTCTTTATCATGCTAGGATTAACAGGAAAAAGCTAAAAATTTCAGAATTGCACCGTGCAATGTGGAGATATTACTGTTTGTGCATTTACAATATTCATTGATTTTTGCCATTGAAAAACATGTCCAGAAATGTTTGAAGCTACTGACTGAATGAAAGGAGCTGGCATCTCACTCTCTTTGAATCTTCTTTATCATGCTAGGATTAACAGGAAAAAGCTAAAAATTTCAGAATTGCACCGTGCAATGTGGAGATATTACTGTTTGTGCATTTACAATATTCATTGATTTTTGCCATTGAAAAACGTCCAGAAATGTTTGAAGCTACTGACTGAATGAAAGGAGCTGGCATCTCACTCTCTTTGAATCTTCTTTATCATGCTAGGATTAACAGGAAAAAGCTAAAAATTTCAGAATTGCACCGTGCAATGTGGAGATATTACTGTTTGTGCATTTACAATATTCATTGATTTTTGCCATTGAAAAACATGTTTTTCATATACCAGAAATGTTTGAAGCTACTGACTGAATGAAAGGAGCTGGCATCTCACTCTCTTTGAATCTTCTTTATCATGCTAGGATTAACAGGAAAAAGCTAAAAATTTCAGAATTGCACCGTGCAATGTGGAGATATTACTGTTTGTGCATTTACAATATTCATTGATTTTTGCCATTGAAAAACGTCCAGAAATGTTTGAAGCTACTGACTGAATGAAAGGAGCTGGCATCTCACTCTCTTTGAATCTTCTTTATCATGCTAGGATTAACAGGAAAAAGCTAAAAATTTCAGAATTGCACCGTGCAATGTGGAGATATTACTGTTTGTGCATTTACAATATTCATTGATTTTTGCCATTGAAAAACGTCCAGAAATGTTTGAAGCTACTGACTGAATGAAAGGAGCTGGCATCTCACTCTCTTTGAATCTTCTTTATCATGCTAGGATTAACAGGAAAAAGCTAAAAATTTCAGAATTGCACCGTGCAATGTGGAGATATTACTGTTTGTGCATTTACAATATTCATTGATTTTTGCCATTGAAAAACATGTTTTTCATATACCAGAAATGTTTGAAGCTACTGACTGAATGAAAGGAGCTGGCATCTCACTCTCTTTGAATCTTCTTTATCATGCTAGGATTAACAGGAAAAAGCTAAAAATTTCAGAATTGCACCGTGCAATGTGGAGATATTACTGTTTGTGCACTTACAATATTCATTGATTTTTGCCATTGAAAAACATGTTTTTCATATACCAGAAATGTTTGAAGCTACTGACTGAATGAAAGGAGCTGGCATCTCACTCTCTTTGAATCTTCTTTATCATGCTAGGATTAGCAGGAAAAAGCTAAAAATTTCAGAATTGCACCGTGCAATGTGGAGATATTACTGTTTGTGCATTTACAATATTCATTGATTTTTGCCATTGAAAAACGTCCAGAAATGTTTGAAGCTACTGACTGAATGAAAGGAGCTGGCATCTCACTCTCTTTGAATCTTCTTTATCATGCTAGGATTAACAGGAAAAAGCTAAAAATTTCAGAATTGCACCGTGCAATGTGGAGATATTACTGTTTGTGCATTTACAATATTCATTGATTTTTGCCATTGAAAAACATGTTTTTCATATACCAGAAATGTTTGAAGCTACTGACTGAATGAAAGGAGCTGGCATCTCACTCTCTTTGAATCTTCTTTATCATGCTAGGATTAGCAGGAAAAAGCTAAAAATTTCAGAATTGCACCGTGCAATGTGGAGATATTACTGTTTGTGCATTTACAATATTCATTGATTTTTGCCATTGAAAAACGTCCAGAAATGTTTGAAGCTACTGACTGAATGAAAGGAGCTGGCATCTCACTCTCTTTGAATCTTCTTTATCATGCTAGGATTAACAGGAAAAAGCTAAAAATTTCAGAATTGCACCGTGCAATGTGGAGATATTACTGTTTGTGCATTTACAATATTCATTGATTTTTGCCATTGAAAAACGTCCAGAAATGTTTGAAGCTACTGACTGAATGAAAGGAGCTGGCATCTCACTCTCTTTGAATCTTCTTTATCATGCTAGGATTAACAGGAAAAAGCTAAAAATTTCAGAATTGCACCGTGCAATGTGGAGATATTACTGTTTGTGCATTTACAATATTCATTGATTTTTGCCATTGAAAAACGTCCAGAAATGTTTGAAGCTACTGACTGAATGAAAGGAGCTGGCATCTCACTCTCTTTGAATCTTCTTTATCATGCTAGGATTAACAGGAAAAAGCTAAAAATTTCAGAATTGCACCGTGCAATGTGGAGATATTACTGTTTGTGCATTTACAATATTCATTGATTTTTGCCATTGAAAAACATGTTTTTCATATACCAGAAATGTTTGAAGCTACTGACTGAATGAAAGGAGCTGGCATCTCACTCTCTTTGAATCTTCTTTATCATGCTAGGATTAACAGGAAAAAGCTAAAAATTTCAGAATTGCACCGTGCAATGTGGAGATATTACTGTTTGTGCATTTACAATATTCATTGATTTTTGCCATTGAAAAACTGTTTTCATATCCAGAAATGTTTGAAGCTACTGACTGAATGAAAGGAGCTGGCATCTCACTCTCTTTGAATCTTCTTTATCATGCTAGGATTAACAGGAAAAAGCTAAAAATTTCAGAATTGCACCGTGCAATGTGGAGATATTACTGTTTGTGCATTTACAATATTCATTGATTTTTGCCATTGAAAAACGTCCAGAAATGTTTGAAGCTACTGACTGAATGAAAGGAGCTGGCATCTCACTCTCTTTGAATCTTCTTTATCATGCTAGGATTAACAGGAAAAAGCTAAAAATTTCAGAATTGCACCGTGCAATGTGGAGATATTACTGTTTGTGCATTTACAATATTCATTGATTTTTGCCATTGAAAAACATGTTTTTCATATACCAGAAATGTTTGAAGCTACTGACTGAATGAAAGGAGCTGGCATCTCACTCTCTTTGAATCTTCTTTATCATGCTAGGATTAACAGGAAAAAGCTAAAAATTTCAGAATTGCACCGTGCAATGTGGAGATATTACTGTTTGTGCATTTACAATATTCATTGATTTTTGCCATTGAAAAACATGTTTTTCATATACCAGAAATGTTTGAAGCTACTGACTGAATGAAAGGAGCTGGCATCTCACTCTCTTTGAATCTTCTTTATCATGCTAGGATTAACAGGAAAAAGCTAAAAATTTCAGAATTGCACCGTGCAATGTGGAGATATTACTGTTTGTGCATTTACAATATTCATTGATTTTTGCCATTGAAAAACGTCCAGAAATGTTTGAAGCTACTGACTGAATGAAAGGAGCTGGCATCTCACTCTCTTTGAATCTTCTTTATCATGCTAGGATTAGCAGGAAAAAGCAAAAAATTTCAGAATTGCACGGTGCAATGTGGAGATATTACTGTTTGTGCATTTACAATATTCATTGATTTTTGCCATTGAAAAACGTCCAGAAATGTTTGAAGCTACTGACTGAATGAAAGGAGCTGGCATCTCACTCTCTTTGAATCTTCTTTATCATGCTAGGATTAACAGGAAAAAGCTAAAAATTTCAGAATTGCACCGTGCAATGTGGAGATATTACTGTTTGTGCATTTACAATATTCATTGATTTTTGCCATTGAAAAACATGTTTTTCATATACCAGAAATGTTTGAAGCTACTGACTGAATGAAAGGAGCTGGCATCTCACTCTCTTTGAATCTTCTTTATCATGCTAGGATTAGCAGGAAAAAGCTAAAAATTTCAGAATTGCACCGTGCAATGTGGAGATATTACTGTTTGTGCATTTACAATATTCATTGATTTTTGCCATTGAAAAACATGTTTTTCATATACCAGAAATGTTTGAAGCTACTGACTGAATGAAAGGAGCTGGCATCTCACTCTCTTTGAATCTTCTTTATCATGCTAGGATTAACAGGAAAAAGCTAAAAATTTCAGAATTGCACCGTGCAATGTGGAGATATTACTGTTTGTGCATTTACAATATTCATTGATTTTTGCCATTGAAAAACGTCCAGAAATGTTTGAAGCTACTGACTGAATGAAAGGAGCTGGCATCTCACTCTCTTTGAATCTTCTTTATCATGCTAGGATTAACAGGAAAAAGCTAAAAATTTCAGAATTGCACCGTGCAATGTGGAGATATTACTGTTTGTGCATTTACAATATTCATTGATTTTTGCCATTGAAAAACATGTTTTTCATATACCAGAAATGTTTGAAGCTACTGACTGAATGAAAGGAGCTGGCATCTCACTCTCTTTGAATCTTCTTTATCATGCTAGGATTAACAGGAAAAAGCTAAAAATTTCAGAATTGCACCGTGCAATGTGGAGATATTACTGTTTGTGCATTTACAATATTCATTGATTTTTGCCATTGAAAAACATGTTTTTCATATACCAGAAATGTTTGAAGCTACTGACTGAATGAAAGGAGCTGGCATCTCACTCTCTTTGAATCTTCTTTATCATGCTAGGATTAACAGGAAAAAGCTAAAAATTTCAGAATTGCACCGTGCAATGTGGAGATATTACTGTTTGTGCATTTACAATATTCATTGATTTTTGCCATTGAAAAACGTCCAGAAATGTTTGAAGCTACTGACTGAATGAAAGGAGCTGGCATCTCACTCTCTTTGAATCTTCTTTATCATGCTAGGATTAACAGGAAAAAGCTAAAAATTTCAGAATTGCACCGTGCAATGTGGAGATATTACTGTTTGTGCATTTACAATATTCATTGATTTTTGCCATTGAAAAACATGTTTTTCATATACCAGAAATGTTTGAAGCTACTGACTGAATGAAAGGAGCTGGCATCTCACTCTCTTTGAATCTTCTTTATCATGCTAGGATTAACAGGAAAAAGCTAAAAATTTCAGAATTGCACCGTGCAATGTGGAGATATTACTGTTTGTGCATTTACAATATTCATTGATTTTTGCCATTGAAAAACATGTTTTTCATATACCAGAAATGTTTGAAGCTACTGACTGAATGAAAGGAGCTGGCATCTCACTCTCTTTGAATCTTCTTTATCATGCTAGGATTAACAGGAAAAAGCTAAAAATTTCAGAATTGCACCGTGCAATGTGGAGATATTACTGTTTGTGCATTTACAATATTCATTGATTTTTGCCATTGAAAAACATGTTTTTCATATACCAGAAATGTTTGAAGCTACTGACTGAATGAAAGGAGCTGGCATCTCACTCTCTTTGAATCTTCTTTATCATGCTAGGATTAACAGGAAAAAGCTAAAAATTTCAGAATTGCACCGTGCAATGTGGAGATATTACTGTTTGTGCATTTACAATATTCATTGATTTTTGCCATTGAAAAACATGTTTTTCATATACCAGAAATGTTTGAAGCTACTGACTGAATGAAAGGAGCTGGCATCTCACTCTCTTTGAATCTTCTTTATCATGCTAGGATTAACAGGAAAAAGCTAAAAATTTCAGAATTGCACCGTGCAATGTGGAGATATTACTGTTTGTGCATTTACAATATTCATTGATTTTTGCCATTGAAAAACGTCCAGAAATGTTTGAAGCTACTGACTGAATGAAAGGAGCTGGCATCTCACTCTCTTTGAATCTTCTTTATCATGCTAGGATTAACAGGAAAAAGCTAAAAATTTCAGAATTGCACCGTGCAATGTGGAGATATTACTGTTTGTGCATTTACAATATTCATTGATTTTTGCCATTGAAAAACATGTTTTTCATATACCAGAAATGTTTGAAGCTACTGACTGAATGAAAGGAGCTGGCATCTCACTCTCTTTGAATCTTCTTTATCATGCTAGGATTAGCAGGAAAAAGCTAAAAATTTCAGAATTGCACCGTGCAATGTGGAGATATTACTGTTTGTGCATTTACAATATTCATTGATTTTTGCCATTGAAAAACGTCCAGAAATGTTTGAAGCTACTGACTGAATGAAAGGAGCTGGCATCTCACTCTCTTTGAATCTTCTTTATCATGCTAGGATTAACAGGAAAAAGCTAAAAATTTCAGAATTGCACCGTGCAATGTGGAGATATTACTGTTTGTGCATTTACAATATTCATTGATTTTTGCCATTGAAAAACGTCCAGAAATGTTTGAAGCTACTGACTGAATGAAAGGAGCTGGCATCTCACTCTCTTTGAATCTTCTTTATCATGCTAGGATTAACAGGAAAAAGCTAAAAATTTCAGAATTGCACCGTGCAATGTGGAGATATTACTGTTTGTGCATTTACAATATTCATTGATTTTTGCCATTGAAAAACATGTTTTTCATATACCAGAAATGTTTGAAGCTACTGACTGAATGAAAGGAGCTTGGCATCTCACTCTCTTTGAATCTTCTTTATCATGCTAGGATTAACAGGAAAAAGCTAAAAATTTCAGAATTGCACCGTGCAATGTGGAGATATTACTGTTTGTGCATTTACAATATTCATTGATTTTTGCCATTGAAAAACATGTTTTTCATATACCAGAAATGTTTGAAGCTACTGACTGAATGAAAGGAGCTGGCATCTCACTCTCTTTGAATCTTCTTTATCATGCTAGGATTAACAGGAAAAAGCTAAAAATTTCAGAATTGCACCGTGCAATGTGGAGATATTACTGTTTGTGCATTTACAATATTCATTGATTTTTGCCATTGAAAAACGTCCAGAAATGTTTGAAGCTACTGACTGAATGAAAGGAGCTGGCATCTCACTCTCTTTGAATCTTCTTTATCATGCTAGGATTAACAGGAAAAAGCTAAAAATTTCAGAATTGCACCGTGCAATGTGGAGATATTACTGTTTGTGCATTTACAATATTCATTGATTTTTGCCATTGAAAAACATGTTTTTCATATACCAGAAATGTTTGAAGCTACTGACTGAATGAAAGGAGCTGGCATCTCACTCTCTTTGAATCTTCTTTATCATGCTAGGATTAACAGGAAAAAGCTAAAAATTTCAGAATTGCACCGTGCAATGTGGAGATATTACTGTTTGTGCATTTACAATATTCATTGATTTTTGCCATTGAAAAACGTCCAGAAATGTTTGAAGCTACTGACTGAATGAAAGGAGCTGGCATCTCACTCTCTTTGAATCTTCTTTATCATGCTAGGATTAACAGGAAAAAGCTAAAAATTTCAGAATTGCACCGTGCAATGTGGAGATATTACTGTTTGTGCATTTACAATATTCATTGATTTTTGCCATTGAAAAACATGTTTTTCATATACCAGAAATGTTTGAAGCTACTGACTGAATGAAAGGAGCTGGCATCTCACTCTCTTTGAATCTTCTTTATCATGCTAGGATTAACAGGAAAAAGCTAAAAATTTCAGAATTGCACCGTGCAATGTGGAGATATTACTGTTTGTGCATTTACAATATTCATTGATTTTTGCCATTGAAAAACATGTTTTTCATATACCAGAAATGTTTGAAGCTACTGACTGAATGAAAGGAGCTGGCATCTCACTCTCTTTGAATCTTCTTTATCATGCTAGGATTAACAGGAAAAAGCTAAAAATTTCAGAATTGCACCGTGCAATGTGGAGATATTACTGTTTGTGCATTTACAATATTCATTGATTTTTGCCATTGAAAAACATGTTTTTCATATACCAGAAATGTTTGAAGCTACTGACTGAATGAAAGGAGCTGGCATCTCACTCTCTTTGAATCTTCTTTATCATGCTAGGATTAACAGGAAAAAGCTAAAAATTTCAGAATTGCACCGTGCAATGTGGAGATATTACTGTTTGTGCATTTACAATATTCATTGATTTTTGCCATTGAAAAACATGTTTTTCATATACCAGAAATGTTTGAAGCTACTGACTGAATGAAAGGAGCTGGCATCTCACTCTCTTTGAATCTTCTTTATCATGCTAGGATTAACAGGAAAAAGCTAAAAATTTCAGAATTGCACCGTGCAATGTGGAGATATTACTGTTTGTGCATTTACAATATTCATTGATTTTTGCCATTGAAAAACGTCCAGAAATGTTTGAAGCTACTGACTGAATGAAAGGAGCTGGCATCTCACTCTCTTTGAATCTTCTTTATCATGCTAGGATTAACAGGAAAAAGCTAAAAATTTCAGAATTGCACCGTGCAATGTGGAGATATTACTGTTTGTGCATTTACAATATTCATTGATTTTTGCCATTGAAAAACATGTTTTTCATATACCAGAAATGTTTGAAGCTACTGACTGAATGAAAGGAGCTGGCATCTCACTCTCTTTGAATCTTCTTTATCATGCTAGGATTAGCAGGAAAAAGCTAAAAATTTCAGAATTGCACCGTGCAATGTGGAGATATTACTGTTTGTGCATTTACAATATTCATTGATTTTTGCCATTGAAAAACGTCCAGAAATGTTTGAAGCTACTGACTGAATGAAAGGAGCTGGCATCTCACTCTCTTTGAATCTTCTTTATCATGCTAGGATTAACAGGAAAAAGCTAAAAATTTCAGAATTGCACCGTGCAATGTGGAGATATTACTGTTTGTGCATTTACAATATTCATTGATTTTTGCCATTGAAAAACGTCCAGAAATGTTTGAAGCTACTGACTGAATGAAAGGAGCTGGCATCTCACTCTCTTTGAATCTTCTTTATCATGCTAGGATTAACAGGAAAAAGCTAAAAATTTCAGAATTGCACCGTGCAATGTGGAGATATTACTGTTTGTGCATTTACAATATTCATTGATTTTTGCCATTGAAAAACATGTTTTTCATATACCAGAAATGTTTGAAGCTACTGACTGAATGAAAGGAGCTTGGCATCTCACTCTCTTTGAATCTTCTTTATCATGCTAGGATTAACAGGAAAAAGCTAAAAATTTCAGAATTGCACCGTGCAATGTGGAGATATTACTGTTTGTGCATTTACAATATTCATTGATTTTTGCCATTGAAAAACATGTTTTTCATATACCAGAAATGTTTGAAGCTACTGACTGAATGAAAGGAGCTGGCATCTCACTCTCTTTGTTTTTCCATATTTTTTTATTTTTAATAAACAGTTTAACAGGGGAATAACACATGTAGCATAAAAGTAGTGACAAAAGAATATTCATAATAAGGGAAAAATTCTGAGGGAAGGGAAAGGGAAAGGGAACAAACAGGAATGGATAATCAGGAAAGATGGGAGAAATTTGTTCGTCAAATAGTATATACGATAATACAGAAATTTGAACACTTTAAACACACATTACTATCATTAGCAAAAATTAAACATATTAATGAGCTAAACACGACACACATTAAGATGTTCCAGCATTATGAGAGGGTTGAGGGAATTTAGTGAGCCAAATATCCCACTTCCTAGAAAATTTAAGTAAATTATTGTTGATAAGGGCAAATCTTAGTTCAAATATTCTATGGAGATTCATCTTATCAACTAAGTCCTCCAAAGTGGGGACATGTGACTTTCTCCAATAAAAAGCCAATGCGTTCTTACACACTGAAAATAAGTGAATCACCAAAGATCTTTCAAACGACTTATATGGTTCAAGATCTAAGGATAGTAAAGCCATTTGAGGGGTCAATACAACAGGTCTGCCTAAAAGGTCATCTACCAAAGAAGAGATCTGAGCCCATAGATTCCGGATTTTAGGGCAGCTCCAAAAGAGATGTAAAAGATCTCCCCTAAGGCCGCACTCCCTCCAACAAAGGGGAGAGTTGCTGGGCTTTATATGGTGAAGCCTGATTGGAGTGTAATACCATCTGGTTAGAATTTTGAAGTAAGCCTCTTGTAAGGGCATAGATATATTAGAGGCCTGAGAAAAAAGAACAGCACTCTCCCATTGATCGGATTGGAAATTGAGTTTTAGATCTTTTTCCCAGCGTATCATGTAGAGGTGTTTTTGGAAGGAAAGATCATTATTGAAGCTGTTATATATGTGTCTCAGGCTCCAAAAAATTTTGTGGGATGGGTTGCTTAACAGGTTCACCGAGGTTTCAGAAACAATAAGTTTACCAGAAATAAATTCCAGAATAATGCTCTTTAAATGAGAGTATAAAAAGAAATCAGAGGAAGGTAAGTTGAATCTTTTTTTAAGAGTTTGGAAAGGAATAAAGGCAGAAGCTTCATAGAAGTCTCCAATTTTCCTTAACCCTTTATTGTCCCATTGATCTGGAATGGAAGAGTTATACAGATCAGCAACAAAACCAATTGGAAAATTTTTGACAAAAGAAGACTTATCCCTATCAGAATCTCTTAGGGGACTCTTTTTCTTTCTTTTGGCGATTTTTTTCCAGGCGTCAATAATCGCCTGGAAAATAGGATGGGAAGAATCATGAGTGCACTGTTTAAAGAGATGCCTAAGTAACAATTCACGGGGAGAAGAACCATTATTTAAGAAGGTCTCCAGAGTCATCCAAGCTGGGGGACTGTCAGAATTAAACCAATTACTGCTCTGTTTGATGAGGTTTGCCAAATAGTAAGCGGAAATATTAGGGTGGCTCAGACCTCCGTTGCACTTATTCTTGTACAATATATCTGCAGATATCCTCGCACGTTTATTATCCCAGACATAGGAATTAATCTGATTTTGAATTTTTTGAATAAAGATGTGAGAAATAGTTAAAGGTAAGTTGCGGAAAAAATACAAGATTTTGGGTAGAACAAACATCTTAATAGAGAGGACTCTACCCCACCATGACAAATCTCTTTTCAAAAATTCCATCAAATCTCCACGGACGATATCCTCAATCAGAACCAGGTTGTCAGAAATTGTTGAGTTAATAGTTTTACCAATACTGATCCCCAAATAAGTCAGATTGCGTTTAGCCAAACCGAAGGAAAATCTCGAGTGTAAAACCTCTCTCGTCTGACGGTCCAGATTAATGTTTAAAAGTTTAGACTTCTCATTATTGATCTTAAAATAAGAAATCTGAGAGAATAGTTCTAGAACCTTCGAAACTTCCGCAACCGAATTTACTGGGTCCAGCAAGGAAAGCATAACATCATCTGCAAAGAGGCCAATTTTAAATTCTCGAGATGGGGTAGAAATCCCCCTAATGTCAGTGTTTTCTCTAATCCTCTGTGCCAAAGGCTCCATAGCCAGGACAAAGAGAAGGGGGGAAAGTGGGCAACCCTGTCTAGTACCATTTGTGATAGGGATTGGATTTGAGAGATAATTGTTAACATAAATTTTTGCTTGGGGGTTAGAATAGAGGGCCATAATTGAAGAGAGAAATTTGTTATCAAAACCGAATTTAATAAGGGTGAGTTTAAGGTATAGCCAATTTAACCTGTCGAAAGCTTTTTCAGCGTCTAAAGCAAGCAATGAAGTTGGGAGTTTCGCCGTATTTATCACCTTAATAATATTCAGAAGTCTTCTAGAGCCATCAGTTGCTTGCCTCCCACCAACGAAGCCAATCTGATCATCGTTGATGAGAGATGGGAGAATAGTCGATAAACGATTGGCCAGAATTTTCGAATATATCTTAATATCAGTGTTAATTAGCGAAATGGGCCTATAATTTTTAACATTATCTCTCTCATCCTTAGACTTGGGTATTAGGGTAATGGTGGCTTCCAGCATTTCTGAGGGGAAGGAGCTTATTGAGGAAGCATGATTGAAAATTTTCGTGAGAGGGGAAGAAAGTAGGTCACAAAAAGTTTTATAGTACTCATTAATGAACCCATCTGGACCCGGAGCCCTGAAATCTTTAAGTTGCTTTATTGTGTTAATAACTTCAAGGTTAGAAAAAGGCTTATTCAAAGACTCGTGATCCAGAGGGCTCAATTTCGGTAGATTAATGGAGGATAAAAATTTGTTGATTGCATCTGGGTGAGGATGGGAAATTAGAGGATCAGTTTTGATGTTGTAGAGTTTTTTGTAAAAATTTGCAAACTGGTTCACTATATCTTTAGGGTGGCAAAACGTTATTCCACTATTGTTTTTTATTTTATCAATTCTATTAATTGCTCTTTTACATTTGACTAGGCGGGCCATAAAGCGGGTAGGTTTATTTAGAGCCGCATAGTAATTAAATTTTGATTTCCGAATAATTGCATCATAGGAGGAAGAAATTTCTGATTTTAGCTCTACCCTTAAATTTGAGAGTTCTTTTTGAATTATTGGGGAAGGGGAAGGAAGATTAATTTGCTCTAATTCTTTTTCCCTAATCAGTTTTTGAAGAGAATTAATTTTTGATCTTTTTTCTTTTTTTTCAGATGAGGATATCTGCATTAGTACACCACGAAGGACGGCCTTGTGAGCGCACCAGCTGGAGAAGGGATTAGATAAATCTGGAGTATCGTTCTCCCTAAAATAATCAGAAATAGCTTTTTCAATAATTTTTTTGTTTTTGGGGTTATGAATAAGTGAAGATCTACATTTCCAAAGAAATCCATTTTTAATAAGAGGACCAATATGAATTTCACATGACGTAGGGGCATGATCTGATAGAGACCTAAGGCCTATAGATACGTTAGAAAATTTGGGTAAAGAAAAAACGTCAGTTATTATTAAGTCTATTCTAGAGGCCGTTTGGTGCGCATCCGAAAAATGGGAGAATTCTTTGGAGGTAGTTTGCAGACATCTAAATGTATCAAATAGTTCATTTTTAAAAAGCCAATTGTTTAGCGTCGGGTATAAATGACGGCTGGGGGAGGAAGAGTCCATATGCCCGTCCGGGACCATGTTGAAGTCTCCCAAAAAAATCAATTCGCCTCTCCTAACCTCTTCAACCTTTCTAAAAACCTTATTCAAAAAGGGTATTTGCTTTTTATTTGGGGCGTATAGGTTAACAACAGTGCACTCATGATTATTCAGTTTACAGAGCAATATATGGAACCTTCCATTGACATCTTTATGCTGATCTAAAAACTCAAATGGGACAGAATCTCTGATCACTGTAGCTACACCGGCTTTTTTCCGGTCACTAGTGGATTCAAATATATGAGGGTAGCGTTTGTGGGTGAAAGTAGGGTGTTTTCCCTCGGCAAACCTTGTCTCCTGAAGACACGCAACATCAGCACCAAGATGACCCAATTCCTTCCAAAGGGAGAATCTCTTATTGGGACTGTTTAGGCCTCTTACATTATAGGTGATGATCTTGATAGGCATAGGTAAATTAATAATTAAAGTAAGTCAAAAGGAGAGGGGTCAGTTGGTCCAACAAATTCCCAAAAAATAAAAATCAACCGACAATCAAAGCTGGAATACAATATCTCTAATATTAATTCAAAGATAGTAATAACAAATAACCAAATATTCAAAGAAAAAGAAAAAAAAACGAATCAAAAAATCTCCTGAGGGAACCTTCACCGAAAAGGTTCTCCCTCAGATTGGGGGGAAAAATAATGTGGACAAACCATGAAGGCTAAATATAAGAAGAATGATAAATTTATTATAGCATGTTAGGTGAGGTGATAAAATGAGATTATTTTTAAAGAGGGCTCCCGAGGGAGTAGTGTTTATCATTTCAGCGGTGGGGTGCCTTTGTAACTTTGTAGGGAATGTCTTTTATAAAATCAAAAAATTTGGGGCCTTCATCAGGATCTGTAAGAGTGAATGTTTTCCGGTTAAAGAAAATCAGCAACTTTACTGGAAAGCCCCACCTATATGGGATATTCATATCCCTCAGTCTATCTGTGATCAATTTGTATGACCTTCTCGCATCCATGGTTTCTTTGGAAAAATCTGAGAAGATTTTTAGGTGCGAGAAAGGCTCTGGAAAAATCCTGTGTTCCCTAATATAATTCAAGATTCTCTCTTTGGTCGAGAAAAAATGTAACCTAGCTATTACATCCCTAGGAATATCCGAGGAAATGGAGGGCGGACGAAATAAGCGATGGGCCCTATCAATGATAAGATCCTGCTCAGAAAGGGATGGGATTGTCTTGTGAAACAAGTCTTTGAGAAAAGCCGAGATATCTGAGGGAGAAACATCCTCAGATATGCCCCTAATCTTCAAATTATTTCTCCTACTCCTATCCTCCAAATCCGCAACTTTTAATCTAAGTCTTTTGAGCTCGGATTTAATTTCTAGATTATCAGAGGAGACAGACTCTACCTTACCCTCCACCGTTTCAAGTCTTTTAGTATTTTCCTCCAATTTAACTCCAAAAGCTTCCAAAGTAGATTTCATGGTGTCTACCTGTTTCTCGAAGCCCAGTTTCATATTTCTGTCAATCGTCTTTAAAAGATTGTCCAGATATGAACCAAGGTCGGTATTTCCCAAATCTTGAGAAATGGTCATTTTGACCGGGACACTAGGAGTAGGATCTGAGGACGGAGGGGAAAAGTCTCTTTTAGCACGTCTCTTATCTGGACTGGGATTGGGAGACGTGTCCGAGGATTTTTCATCCGAGCTCGTGGCCAGTGAAGAATATTTATTGCTCCATTCTCCTGGGTCCCTTCTCTTTGATGAGATGGAAATATCCATCTCTTCCACTTTTTTTTCCTTAACTACCGTAGAAGGGGCAGGTTTAGCATCAGGAATTCTCTGTGGTTTTGGAGATAATATAGTTTTAGAAGATTCTTTGGTGGGAGAGCTTACTTTAGAACTCTGTCTATCTTCCAGACTTCTATGAGGTGATCTGGACTTAAGAGGACTAATAGTATTGACAGCATCTTCTGATGGGTTTGAAAAAGAAAAGCGTTGGGAGGACTTCGCTCTTACCGCACTAGATTTAAGGGGAGCTTCCAAAGACTTTTGGGTATTTTTTTTATTAGCCGCCATTATAAAATATCAGACCTATAAGTAAATATATATAGAAAAATATTAAAATGGCACTAAAAATAATTGACCTGAAGAATGGACACAAGACTTTAGAGTTGCAAAATAACTAGGAACAATGACTAGAAGAAATTTGCATAAACAAATATCATTCCAACAAGAGGCAAACAATACTCTTAAAAACTGCGGAGCTATGTACCCCCTAGAATGCAATCCTATAAATGCAAATCACAGTCAAAAGTATCAAAAGAAATAATGAAAATTGACCTGAGGGATAAAAGTAAAGGCACATATAGTTCTCAACAGAAAACTAATTATTATAGAGATCAGCAGTTCTGTAGAATTCCATGAGCACCAACTGTAATATATATACCAGGTAGCGTGGTCACAAAATATATATATGAGGCAATAACAGTTCCACTTAACCCTCCCCTCCCCCTCAGGGTCAAACTCCGTGTTTAGGTTGCTGTCACACCCTATATTGGCTGATAGACCGCTTAATATGTACTGATATGAAATCAGCACCTTGGACAGCGGAGCAGAGCGGCGCTTCAGCAGTTCAGCAGCAGGGGGCGGGAGATTTAAATGTTGCAGCAGGAGGTAGATGCCGGTGTCAGGTGGGATCACAGCAGCGCTGCGATAGGTGGGGGCATACAGTCAATGGGAGTCAGTGGGGACCCGACACAGGAGGCACACAAGTGGCAGAGCAGCGCAGCGGGCAGAAGAAGGAGGCGGACCGTGGGTGTCGGCGGTGCCTGACAGCTGGGAGCCGGGAGAGTCAGACAGCCCCGCAGTCAGAAGAGGGGGGCACCGCCACCAAGGGAACAGCCCCGGGATCCTCAGACACAGCTTAGGCAGCAGAACTGAGCGGCGCTGTAATAGGAGGTCAGTATGAGTGTCAAGTCAGCTGGAGCACAATGATGCTGCTGCAGGAGTAGAGGGGCAGTCTGAGTGAGCCTGCAGGGCTTAAATACCGGGGGCATATAAATCTCAGTGGTGTTTCAGCAGGGGGAGGTAGATCACGGGGTCTGCAGGAGACAGTCACCGGAGGAGTTAATCAGCAGAGCGGCACATCTAAAGGAGAACAATGCGGACCGTGGGCACTGTCAGCTCCTATCAGTTGGAGCTGTGAGGAGCGGAGTGGCCTCTCAGCAAAGGAGGGGGAAACCTCCGTCGCTATGACAACCCCAGAGACGCGGTGGAGCGGGCCGAGAACACCGGCAGTGCCCGACAATGGGAGAGAGCAGTAAGTGGAACAGCTTCAGTACAGAGGAGGGGGCACCGCTACCACGGGAACAGCCCCGGAGACAGCCGCACAGAGGAGGAAAGAGCCGCGACACAGACACCGACAGTGCCTGTCAGCTGAAGGAAGAGGGGACACCGCTGCCACCAGAGCAGCCCCGGAATCGCGGACAACAGACCCACGGAAACGGTAAGAGCCCTGGTGTTAGCCAGGGCTCCTCTAACCTTGATGGCTTGGTGTGTACAGTCCCGCTCCGTCTCTTGATCTTCGCGCCGCTCAGCCTTGGGATCCCGGACTTCAGTTGGTGACAGGAGTCTTGTCCTCGGGGTCCGATGGAAGTGTGGATACTTGGTCCGGGGGTGCAGCGTCGCTTCTCTATGTAGTGGAGACTTGCGGGTCCGGTCTGGTCTTCTGTGGGGTCACGTCAGCTGGATGTCGGATCAAATTGTCAGGTGGCCGCCAGTACTTTAAAACATAGGGGGTCGCCTGGTTTTATTGGGGGGTTGTTTAATAGAGCCCGGACTCTGTCTGTAATATCACTCTGTCACTCAAAGACTCCTGGGACCGCGGTCTTCCCTGCACAGCGCCGGCCGGTATTTTCAGTTTAATAGTTCTATCCCCGGTCGCAGCTGGTAATGGGGTGACTAGCAGGCAGGGACAGCTTGCAGGCTGAGGATCTGGTTCAGGGAGGCCGCTTTCGGGGTGCAGGATCCCGTGGGACTATTTAGAACTCAGTCTTTGTTTCTTCCCAGCACAGGCTGCAGAAGCTGGCTTACAGAGTTGGTTTGTCCCGCAGCATAGCCGCGCGACTCGCCGGCAGAATGAATGAAAGGAGCCTGTCAGCACGGGGGTCAATTCCAGGGCTCGACTGTATCCCCCCACAGCTTCAAGGTAGGTTTCTGGTTATTTTCAGAGAACCTCTTACCCGATAGGAGAGGTTTGTTGGTGGTGTCTGAAGATTGATCTCCCTCAGTGGGGCCTTTCCCGAAGTCGGGACAGAATAGTCTTTCTCTGCATGCAGGGATCAGCTGATCCACGGAGCTCCGTGCCGCCGGCTTCAAAGTATAAATCCTATGCAATCCACCAAGTAACACCCGATGAACGGTGTTCTGAGGCCCGGAGGTAGGGAGTGGTGAGGGTCCCTTTGCAGAGACACACAGACCTGCAAGCCTGCAGGACTATGTCACAATACCCACGACTGGAATGAAATCAAGGACGCACCTCACTGCTTCCAAATGAAATATCTCCTGGAATAGGGGGTCAGGGAGAGTCTTTTTAGTATCCAGATGATCCTTAGGCTTTAAGAAGTTTGTCCATGCCAAAATTGAGTGAATAAATCCTCTTAAGTTGCTTTTATCGTCGCTTTGTAGTTTTAGCCCTCATGGAGCTCAGACCTATGCTGCCATCCTGGTCTGTGCCTAAGCCACGCCCCCCATCTCACTCTCTTTGAATCTTCTTTATCATGCTAGGATTAACAGGAAAAAGCTAAAAATTTCAGAATTGCACCGTGCAATGTGGAGATATTACTGTTTGTGCATTTACAATATTCATTGATTTTTGCCATTGAAAAACGTCCAGAAATGTTTGAAGCTACTGACTGAATGAAAGGAGCTGGCATCTCACTCTCTTTGAATCTTCTTTATCATGCTAGGATTAACAGGAAAAAGCTAAAAATTTCAGAATTGCACCGTGCAATGTGGAGATATTACTGTTTGTGCATTTACAATATTCATTGATTTTTGCCATTGAAAAACATGTTTTTCATATACCAGAAATGTTTGAAGCTACTGACTGAATGAAAGGAGCTGGCATCTCACTCTCTTTGAATCTTCTTTATCATGCTAGGATTAACAGGAAAAAGCTAAAAATTTCAGAATTGCACCGTGCAATGTGGAGATATTACTGTTTGTGCATTTACAATATTCATTGATTTTTGCCATTGAAAAACGTCCAGAAATGTTTGAAGCTACTGACTGAATGAAAGGAGCTGGCATCTCACTCTCTTTGAATCTTCTTTATCATGCTAGGATTAACAGGAAAAAGCTAAAAATTTCAGAATTGCACCGTGCAATGTGGAGATATTACTGTTTGTGCATTTACAATATTCATTGATTTTTGCCATTGAAAAACGTCCAGAAATGTTTGAAGCTACTGACTGAATGAAAGGAGCTGGCATCTCACTCTCTTTGAATCTTCTTTATCATGCTAGGATTAACAGGAAAAAGCTAAAAATTTCAGAATTGCACCGTGCAATGTGGAGATATTACTGTTTGTGCATTTACAATATTCATTGATTTTTGCCATTGAAAAACATGTTTTTCATATACCAGAAATGTTTGAAGCTACTGACTGAATGAAAGGAGCTGGCATCTCACTCTCTTTGAATCTTCTTTATCATGCTAGGATTAACAGGAAAAAGCTAAAAATTTCAGAATTGCACCGTGCAATGTGGAGATATTACTGTTTGTGCATTTACAATATTCATTGATTTTTGCCATTGAAAAACATGTTTTTCATATACCAGAAATGTTTGAAGCTACTGACTGAATGAAAGGAGCTGGCATCTCACTCTCTTTGAATCTTCTTTATCATGCTAGGATTAGCAGGAAAAAGCAAAAAATTTCAGAATTGCACCGTGCAATGTGGAGATATTACTGTTTGTGCATTTACAATATTCATTGATTTTTGCCATTGAAAAACGTCCAGAAATGTTTGAAGCTACTGACTGAATGAAAGGAGCTGGCATCTCACTCTCTTTGAATCTTCTTTATCATGCTAGGATTAACAGGAAAAAGCTAAAAATTTCAGAATTGCACCGTGCAATGTGGAGATATTACTGTTTGTGCATTTACAATATTCATTGATTTTTGCCATTGAAAAACATGTTTTTCATATACCAGAAATGTTTGAAGCTACTGACTGAATGAAAGGAGCTGGCATCTCACTCTCTTTGAATCTTCTTTATCATGCTAGGATTAACAGGAAAAAGCTAAAAATTTCAGAATTGCACCGTGCAATGTGGAGATATTACTGTTTGTGCATTTACAATATTCATTGATTTTTGCCATTGAAAAACATGTTTTTCATATACCAGAAATGTTTGAAGCTACTGACTGAATGAAAGGAGCTGGCATCTCACTCTCTTTGAATCTTCTTTATCATGCTAGGATTAACAGGAAAAAGCTAAAAATTTCAGAATTGCACCGTGCAATGTGGAGATATTACTGTTTGTGCATTTACAATATTCATTGATTTTTGCCATTGAAAAACATGTTTTTCATATACCAGAAATGTTTGAAGCTACTGACTGAATGAAAGGAGCTGGCATCTCACTCTCTTTGAATCTTCTTTATCATGCTAGGATTAACAGGAAAAAGCTAAAAATTTCAGAATTGCACCGTGCAATGTGGAGATATTACTGTTTGTGCATTTACAATATTCATTGATTTTTGCCATTGAAAAACATGTTTTTCATATACCAGAAATGTTTGAAGCTACTGACTGAATGAAAGGAGCTGGCATCTCACTCTCTTTGAATCTTCTTTATCATGCTAGGATTAACAGGAAAAAGCTAAAAATTTCAGAATTGCACCGTGCAATGTGGAGATATTACTGTTTGTGCATTTACAATATTCATTGATTTTTGCCATTGAAAAACATGTTTTTCATATACCAGAAATGTTTGAAGCTACTGACTGAATGAAAGGAGCTGGCATCTCACTCTCTTTGAATCTTCTTTATCATGCTAGGATTAACAGGAAAAAGCTAAAAATTTCAGAATTGCACCGTGCAATGTGGAGATATTACTGTTTGTGCATTTACAATATTCATTGATTTTTGCCATTGAAAAACGTCCAGAAATGTTTGAAGCTACTGACTGAATGAAAGGAGCTGGCATCTCACTCTCTTTGAATCTTCTTTATCATGCTAGGATTAACAGGAAAAAGCTAAAAATTTCAGAATTGCACCGTGCAATGTGGAGATATTACTGTTTGTGCATTTACAATATTCATTGATTTTTGCCATTGAAAAACGTCCAGAAATGTTTGAAGCTACTGACTGAATGAAAGGAGCTGGCATCTCACTCTCTTTGAATCTTCTTTATCATGCTAGGATTAACAGGAAAAAGCTAAAAATTTCAGAATTGCACCGTGCAATGTGGAGATATTACTGTTTGTGCATTTACAATATTCATTGATTTTTGCCATTGAAAAACGTCCAGAAATGTTTGAAGCTACTGACTGAATGAAAGGAGCTGGCATCTCACTCTCTTTGAATCTTCTTTATCATGCTAGGATTAGCAGGAAAAAGCAAAACATTTCAGAATTGCACCGTGCAATGTGGAGATATTACTGTTTGTGCATTTACAATATTCATTGATTTTTGCCATTGAAAAACGTCCAGAAATGTTTGAAGCTACTGACTGAATGAAAGGAGCTGGCATCTCACTCTCTTTGAATCTTCTTTATCATGCTAGGATTAACAGGAAAAAGCTAAAAATTTCAGAATTGCACCGTGCAATGTGGAGATATTACTGTTTGTGCATTTACAATATTCATTGATTTTTGCCATTGAAAAACGTCCAGAAATGTTTGAAGCTACTGACTGAATGAAAGGAGCTGGCATCTCACTCTCTTTGAATCTTCTTTATCATGCTAGGATTAACAGGAAAAAGCAAAAAATTTCAGAATTGCACCGTGCAATGTGGAGATATTACTGTTTGTGCATTTACAATATTCATTGATTTTTGCCATTGAAAAACGTCCAGAAATGTTTGAAGCTACTGACTGAATGAAAGGAGCTGGCATCTCACTCTCTTTGAATCTTCTTTATCATGCTAGGATTAACAGGAAAAAGCTAAAAATTTCAGAATTGCACCGTGCAATGTGGAGATATTACTGTTTGTGCATTTACAATATTCATTGATTTTTGCCATTGAAAAACGTCCAGAAATGTTTGAAGCTACTGACTGAATGAAAGGAGCTGGCATCTCACTCTCTTTGAATCTTCTTTATCATGCTAGGATTAACAGGAAAAAGCTAAAAATTTCAGAATTGCACCGTGCAATGTGGAGATATTACTGTTTGTGCATTTACAATATTCATTGATTTTTGCCATTGAAAAACGTCCAGAAATGTTTGAAGCTACTGACTGAATGAAAGGAGCTGGCATCTCACTCTCTTTGAATCTTCTTTATCATGCTAGGATTAACAGGAAAAAGCTAAAAATTTCAGAATTGCACCGTGCAATGTGGAGATATTACTGTTTGTGCATTTACAATATTCATTGATTTTTGCCATTGAAAAACATGTTTTTCATATACCAGAAATGTTTGAAGCTACTGACTGAATGAAAGGAGCTGGCATCTCACTCTCTTTGAATCTTCTTTATCATGCTAGGATTAACAGGAAAAAGCTAAAAATTTCAGAATTGCACCGTGCAATGTGGAGATATTACTGTTTGTGCATTTACAATATTCATTGATTTTTGCCATTGAAAAACGTCCAGAAATGTTTGAAGCTACTGACTGAATGAAAGGAGCTGGCATCTCACTCTCTTTGAATCTTCTTTATCATGCTAGGATTAACAGGAAAAAGCTAAAAATTTCAGAATTGCACCGTGCAATGTGGAGATATTACTGTTTGTGCATTTACAATATTCATTGATTTTTGCCATTGAAAAACGTCCAGAAATGTTTGAAGCTACTGACTGAATGAAAGGAGCTGGCATCTCACTCTCTTTGAATCTTCTTTATCATGCTAGGATTAACAGGAAAAAGCTAAAAATTTCAGAATTGCACCGTGCAATGTGGAGATATTACTGTTTGTGCATTTACAATATTCATTGATTTTTGCCATTGAAAAACATGTTTTTCATATACCAGAAATGTTTGAAGCTACTGACTGAATGAAAGGAGCTGGCATCTCACTCTCTTTGAATCTTCTTTATCATGCTAGGATTAACAGGAAAAAGCTAAAAATTTCAGAATTGCACCGTGCAATGTGGAGATATTACTGTTTGTGCATTTACAATATTCATTGATTTTTGCCATTGAAAAACGTCCAGAAATGTTTGAAGCTACTGACTGAATGAAAGGAGCTGGCATCTCACTCTCTTTGAATCTTCTTTATCATGCTAGGATTAACAGGAAAAAGCAAAAAATTTCAGAATTGCACCGTGCAATGTGGAGATATTACTGTTTGTGCATTTACAATATTCATTGATTTTTGCCATTGAAAAACATGTTTTTCATATACCAGAAATGTTTGAAGCTACTGACTGAATGAAAGGAGCTGGCATCTCACTCTCTTTGAATCTTCTTTATCATGCTAGGATTAACAGGAAAAAGCTAAAAATTTCAGAATTGCACCGTGCAATGTGGAGATATTACTGTTTGTGCATTTACAATATTCATTGATTTTTGCCATTGAAAAACGTCCAGAAATGTTTGAAGCTACTGACTGAATGAAAGGAGCTGGCATCTCACTCTCTTTGAATCTTCTTTATCATGCTAGGATTAACAGGAAAAAGCTAAAAATTTCAGAATTGCACCGTGCAATGTGGAGATATTACTGTTTGTGCATTTACAATATTCATTGATTTTTGCCATTGAAAAACATGTTTTTCATATACCAGAAATGTTTGAAGCTACTGACTGAATGAAAGGAGCTGGCATCTCACTCTCTTTGAATCTTCTTTATCATGCTAGGATTAACAGGAAAAAGCTAAAAATTTCAGAATTGCACCGTGCAATGTGGAGATATTACTGTTTGTGCATTTACAATATTCATTGATTTTTGCCATTGAAAAACGTCCAGAAATGTTTGAAGCTACTGACTGAATGAAAGGATCTGGCATCTCACTCTCTTTGAATCTTCTTTATCATGCTAGGATTAACAGGAAAAAGCTAAAAATTTCAGAATTGCACCGTGCAATGTGGAGATATTACTGTTTGTGCATTTACAATATTCATTGATTTTTGCCATTGAAAAACGTCCAGAAATGTTTGAAGCTACTGACTGAATGAAAGGAGCTGGCATCTCACTCTCTTTGAATCTTCTTTATCATGCTAGGATTAGCAGGAAAAAGCAAAAAATTTCAGAATTGCACCGTGCAATGTGGAGATATTACTGTTTGTGCATTTACAATATTCATTGATTTTTGCCATTGAAAAACGTCCAGAAATGTTTGAAGCTACTGACTGAATGAAAGGAGCTGGCATCTCACTCTCTTTGAATCTTCTTTATCATGCTAGGATTAACAGGAAAAAGCTAAAAATTTCAGAATTGCACCGTGCAATGTGGAGATATTACTGTTTGTGCATTTACAATATTCATTGATTTTTGCCATTGAAAAACATGTTTTTCATATACCAGAAATGTTTGAAGCTACTGACTGAATGAAAGGAGCTGGCATCTCACTCTCTTTGAATCTTCTTTATCATGCTAGGATTAACAGGAAAAAGCTAAAAATTTCAGAATTGCACCGTGCAATGTGGAGATATTACTGATTGTGCATTTACAATATTCATTGATTTTTGCCATTGAAAAACGTCCAGAAATGTTTGAAGCTACTGACTGAATGAAAGGAGCTGGCATCTCACTCTCTTTGAATCTTCTTTATCATGCTAGGATTAACAGGAAAAAGCTAAAAATTTCAGAATTGCACCGTGCAATGTGGAGATATTACTGTTTGTGCATTTACAATATTCATTGATTTTTGCCATTGAAAAACGTCCAGAAATGTTTGAAGCTACTGACTGAATGAAAGGAGCTGGCATCTCACTCTCTTTGAATCTTCTTTATCATGCTAGGATTAGCAGGAAAAAGCTAAAAATTTCAGAATTGCACCGTGCAATGTGGAGATATTACTGTTTGTGCATTTACAATATTCATTGATTTTTGCCATTGAAAAACGTCCAGAAATGTTTGAAGCTACTGACTGAATGAAAGGAGCTGGCATCTCACTCTCTTTGAATCTTCTTTATCATGCTAGGATTAACAGGAAAAAGCTAAAAATTTCAGAATTGCACCGTGCAATGTGGAGATATTACTGTTTGTGCATTTACAATATTCATTGATTTTTGCCATTGAAAAACATGTTTTTCATATACCAGAAATGTTTGAAGCTACTGACTGAATGAAAGGAGCTGGCATCTCACTCTCTTTGAATCTTCTTTATCATGCTAGGATTAGCAGGAAAAAGCTAAAAATTTCAGAATTGCACCGTGCAATGTGGAGATATTACTGTTTGTGCATTTACAATATTCATTGATTTTTGCCATTGAAAAACGTCCAGAAATGTTTGAAGCTACTGACTGAATGAAAGGAGCTGGCATCTCACTCTCTTTGAATCTTCTTTATCATGCTAGGATTAACAGGAAAAAGCAAAAAATTTCAGAATTGCACCGTGCAATGTGGAGATATTACTGTTTGTGCATTTACAATATTCATTGATTTTTGCCATTGAAAAACGTTTTCATACCAGAAATGTTTGAAGCTACTGACTGAATGAAAGGAGCTGGCATCTCACTCTCTTTGAATCTTCTTTATCATGCTAGGATTAACAGGAAAAAGCTAAAAATTTCAGAATTGCACCGTGCAATGTGGAGATATTACTGTTTGTGCATTTACAATATTCATTGATTTTTGCCATTGAAAACGGTTTTTCATATACCAGAAATGTTTGAAGCTACTGACTGAATGAAAGGAGCTGGCATCTCACTCTCTTTGAATCTTCTTTATCATGCTAGGATTAACAGGAAAAAGCTAAAAATTTCAGAATTGCACCGTGCAATGTGGAGATATTACTGTTTGTGCATTTACAATATTCATTGATTTTTGCCATTGAAAAACGTCCAGAAATGTTTGAAGCTACTGACTGAATGAAAGGAGCTGGCATCTCACTCTCTTTGAATCTTCTTTATCATGCTAGGATTAACAGGAAAAAGCTAAAAATTTCAGAATTGCACCGTGCAATGTGGAGATATTACTGTTTGTGCATTTACAATATTCATTGATTTTTGCCATTGAAAAACGTCCAGAAATGTTTGAAGCTACTGACTGAATGAAAGGAGCTGGCATCTCACTCTCTTTGAATCTTCTTTATCATGCTAGGATTAACAGGAAAAAGCTAAAAATTTCAGAATTGCACCGTGCAATGTGGAGATATTACTGTTTGTGCATTTACAATATTCATTGATTTTTGCCATTGAAAAACATGTTTTTCATATACCAGAAATGTTTGAAGCTACTGACTGAATGAAAGGAGCTGGCATCTCACTCTCTTTGAATCTTCTTTATCATGCTAGGATTAACAGGAAAAAGCTAAAAATTTCAGAATTGCACCGTGCAATGTGGAGATATTACTGTTTGTGCATTTACAATATTCATTGATTTTTGCCATTGAAAAACACCAGAAAATGTTTGAAGCTACTGACTGAATGAAAGGAGCTGGC
Source organism: Phyllobates terribilis (assembly GCF_046119375.1). NCBI lineage: Eukaryota > Metazoa > Chordata > Amphibia > Anura > Dendrobatidae > Phyllobates > Phyllobates terribilis. The sequence goes on along the minus strand of NW_027370448.1, from coordinate 9,573 downwards.
ATCTCACTCTCTTTGAATCTTCTTTATCATGCTAGGATTAACAGGAAAAAGCTAAAAATTTCAGAATTGCACCGTGCAATGTGGAGATATTACTGTTTGTGCATTTACAATATTCATTGATTTTTGCCATTGAAAAACGTCCAGAAATGTTTGAAGCTACTGACTGAATGAAAGGAGCTGGCATCTCACTCTCTTTGAATCTTCTTTATCATGCTAGGATTAACAGGAAAAAGCTAAAAATTTCAGAATTGCACCGTGCAATGTGGAGATATTACTGTTTGTGCATTTACAATATTCATTGATTTTTGCCATTGAAAAACGTCCAGAAATGTTTGAAGCTACTGACTGAATGAAAGGAGCTGGCATCTCACTCTCTTTGAATCTTCTTTATCATGCTAGGATTAACAGGAAAAAGCTAAAAATTTCAGAATTGCACCGTGCAATGTGGAGATATTACTGTTTGTGCATTTACAATATTCATTGATTTTTGCCATTGAAAAACGTCCAGAAATGTTTGAAGCTACTGACTGAATGAAAGGAGCTGGCATCTCACTCTCTTTGAATCTTCTTTATCATGCTAGGATTAACAGGAAAAAGCTAAAAATTTCAGAATTGCACCGTGCAATGTGGAGATATTACTGTTTGTGCATTTACAATATTCATTGATTTTTGCCATTGAAAAACGTCCAGAAATGTTTGAAGCTACTGACTGAATGAAAGGAGCTGGCATCTCACTCTCTTTGAATCTTCTTTATCATGCTAGGATTAACAGGAAAAAGCTAAAAATTTCAGAATTGCACCGTGCAATGTGGAGATATTACTGTTTGTGCATTTACAATATTCATTGATTTTTGCCATTGAAAAACATGTTTTTCATATAACCAGAAATGTTTGAAGCTACTGACTGAATGAAAGGAGCTGGCATCTCACTCTCTTTGAATCTTCTTTATCATGCTAGGATTAACAGGAAAAAGCTAAAAATTTCAGAATTGCACCGTGCAATGTGGAGATATTACTGTTTGTGCATTTACAATATTCATTGATTTTTGCCATTGAAAAACGTCCAGAAATGTTTGAAGCTACTGACTGAATGAAAGGAGCTGGCATCTCACTCTCTTTGAATCTTCTTTATCATGCTAGGATTAACAGGAAAAAGCTAAAAATTTCAGAATTGCACCGTGCAATGTGGAGATATTACTGTTTGTGCATTTACAATATTCATTGATTTTTGCCATTGAAAAACGTCCAGAAATGTTTGAAGCTACTGACTGAATGAAAGGAGCTGGCATCTCACTCTCTTTGAATCTTCTTTATCATGCTAGGATTAACAGGAAAAAGCTAAAAATTTCAGAATTGCACCGTGCAATGTGGAGATATTACTGTTTGTGCATTTACAATATTCATTGATTTTTGCCATTGAAAAACATGTTTTCATATACCAGAAATGTTTGAAGCTACTGACTGAATGAAAGGAGCTGGCATCTCACTCTCTTTGAATCTTCTTTATCATGCTAGGATTAACAGGAAAAAGCTAAAAATTTCAGAATTGCACCGTGCAATGTGGAGATATTACTGTTTGTGCATTTACAATATTCATTGATTTTTGCCATTGAAAAACATGTTTTTCATATACCAGAAATGTTTGAAGCTACTGACTGAATGAAAGGAGCTGGCATCTCACTCTCTTTGAATCTTCTTTATCATGCTAGGATTAACAGGAAAAAGCTAAAAATTTCAGAATTGCACCGTGCAATGTGGAGATATTACTGTTTGTGCATTTACAATATTCATTGATTTTTGCCATTGAAAAACGTCCAGAAATGTTTGAAGCTACTGACTGAATGAAAGGAGCTGGCATCTCACTCTCTTTGAATCTTCTTTATCATGCTAGGATTAACAGGAAAAAGCTAAAAATTTCAGAATTGCACCGTGCAATGTGGAGATATTACTGTTTGTGCATTTACAATATTCATTGATTTTTGCCATTGAAAAACGTCCAGAAATGTTTGAAGCTACTGACTGAATGAAAGGAGCTGGCATCTCACTCTCTTTGAATCTTCTTTATCATGCTAGGATTAACAGGAAAAAGCTAAAAATTTCAGAATTGCACCGTGCAATGTGGAGATATTACTGTTTGTGCATTTACAATATTCATTGATTTTTGCCATTGAAAAACATGTTTTTCATATACCAGAAATGTTTGAAGCTACTGACTGAATGAAAGGAGCTGGCATCTCACTCTCTTTGAATCTTCTTTATCATGCTAGGATTAACAGGAAAAAGCTAAAAATTTCAGAATTGCACCGTGCAATGTGGAGATATTACTGTTTGTGCATTTACAATATTCATTGATTTTTGCCATTGAAAAACTGTTTCATATACCAGAAATGTTTGAAGCTACTGACTGAATGAAAGGAGCTGGCATCTCACTCTCTTTGAATCTTCTTTATCATGCTAGGATTAACAGGAAAAAGCTAAAAATTTCAGAATTGCACCGTGCAATGTGGAGATATTACTGTTTGTGCATTTACAATATTCATTGATTTTTGCCATTGAAAAACGTCCAGAAATGTTTGAAGCTACTGACTGAATGAAAGGAGCTGGCATCTCACTCTCTTTGAATCTTCTTTATCATGCTAGGATTAACAGGAAAAAGCTAAAAATTTCAGAATTGCACCGTGCAATGTGGAGATATTACTGTTTGTGCATTTACAATATTCATTGATTTTTGCCATTGAAAAACGTCCAGAAATGTTTGAAGCTACTGACTGAATGAAAGGAGCTGGCATCTCACTCTCTTTGAATCTTCTTTATCATGCTAGGATTAACAGGAAAAAGCTAAAAATTTCAGAATTGCACCGTGCAATGTGGAGATATTACTGTTTGTGCATTTACAATATTCATTGATTTTTGCCATTGAAAAACATGTTTTTCATATACCAGAAATGTTTGAAGCTACTGACTGAATGAAAGGAGCTGGCATCTCACTCTCTTTGAATCTTCTTTATCATGCTAGGATTAGCAGGAAAAAGCTAAAAATTTCAGAATTGCACCGTGCAATGTGGAGATATTACTGTTTGTGCATTTACAATATTCATTGATTTTTGCCATTGAAAAACGTCCAGAAATGTTTGAAGCTACTGACTGAATGAAAGGAGCTGGCATCTCACTCTCTTTGAATCTTCTTTATCATGCTAGGATTAACAGGAAAAAGCTAAAAATTTCAGAATTGCACCGTGCAATGTGGAGATATTACTGTTTGTGCATTTACAATATTCATTGATTTTTGCCATTGAAAAACATGTTTTTCATATACCAGAAATGTTTGAAGCTACTGACTGAATGAAAGGAGCTGGCATCTCACTCTCTTTGAATCTTCTTTATCATGCTAGGATTAACAGGAAAAAGCTAAAAATTTCAGAATTGCACCGTGCAATGTGGAGATATTACTGTTTGTGCATTTACAATATTCATTGATTTTTGCCATTGAAAAACGTCCAGAAATGTTTGAAGCTACTGACTGAATGAAAGGAGCTGGCATCTCACTCTCTTTGAATCTTCTTTATCATGCTAGGATTAACAGGAAAAAGCTAAAAATTTCAGAATTGCACCGTGCAATGTGGAGATATTACTGTTTGTGCATTTACAATATTCATTGATTTTTGCCATTGAAAAACGTCCAGAAATGTTTGAAGCTACTGACTGAATGAAAGGAGCTGGCATCTCACTCTCTTTGAATCTTCTTTATCATGCTAGGATTAGCAGGAAAAAGCTAAAAATTTCAGAATTGCACCGTGCAATGTGGAGATATTACTGTTTGTGCATTTACAATATTCATTGATTTTTGCCATTGAAAAACGTCCAGAAATGTTTGAAGCTACTGACTGAATGAAAGGAGCTGGCATCTCACTCTCTTTGAATCTTCTTTATCATGCTAGGATTAACAGGAAAAAGCTAAAAATTTCAGAATTGCACCGTGCAATGTGGAGATATTACTGTTTGTGCATTTACAATATTCATTGATTTTTGCCATTGAAAAACATGTTTTTCATATACCAGAAATGTTTGAAGCTACTGACTGAATGAAAGGAGCTGGCATCTCACTCTCTTTGAATCTTCTTTATCATGCTAGGATTAACAGGAAAAAGCTAAAAATTTCAGAATTGCACCGTGCAATGTGGAGATATTACTGTTTGTGCATTTACAATATTCATTGATTTTTGCCATTGAAAAACGTCCAGAAATGTTTGAAGCTACTGACTGAATGAAAGGAGCTGGCATCTCACTCTCTTTGAATCTTCTTTATCATGCTAGGATTAACAGGAAAAAGCTAAAAATTTCAGAATTGCACCGTGCAATGTGGAGATATTACTGTTTGTGCATTTACAATATTCATTGATTTTTGCCATTGAAAAACGTCCAGAAATGTTTGAAGCTACTGACTGAATGAAAGGAGCTGGCATCTCACTCTCTTTGAATCTTCTTTATCATGCTAGGATTAGCAGGAAAAAGCTAAAAATTTCAGAATTGCACCGTGCAATGTGGAGATATTACTGTTTGTGCATTTACAATATTCATTGATTTTTGCCATTGAAAAACGTCCAGAAATGTTTGAAGCTACTGACTGAATGAAAGGAGCTGGCATCTCACTCTCTTTGAATCTTCTTTATCATGCTAGGATTAACAGGAAAAAGCTAAAAATTTCAGAATTGCACCGTGCAATGTGGAGATATTACTGTTTGTGCATTTACAATATTCATTGATTTTTGCCATTGAAAAACAGCATATACCAGAAATGTTTGAAGCTACTGACTGAATGAAAGGAGCTGGCATCTCACTCTCTTTGAATCTTCTTTATCATGCTAGGATTAGCAGGAAAAAGCTAAAAATTTCAGAATTGCACCGTGCAATGTGGAGATATTACTGTTTGTGCATTTACAATATTCATTGATTTTTGCCATTGAAAAACGTCTATACCAGAAATGTTTGAAGCTACTGACTGAATGAAAGGAGCTGGCATCTCACTCTCTTTGAATCTTCTTTATCATGCTAGGATTAACAGGAAAAAGCTAAAAATTTCAGAATTGCACCGTGCAATGTGGAGATATTACTGTTTGTGCATTTACAATATTCATTGATTTTTGCCATTGAAAAACTTTGATCTTACATATACCAGAAATGTTTGAAGCTACTGACTGAATGAAAGGAGCTGGCATCTCACTCTCTTTGAATCTTCTTTATCATGCTAGGATTAACAGGAAAAAGCTAAAAATTTCAGAATTGCACCGTGCAATGTGGAGATATTACTGTTTGTGCATTTACAATATTCATTGATTTTTGCCATTGAAAAACGTCCAGAAATGTTTGAAGCTACTGACTGAATGAAAGGAGCTGGCATCTCACTCTCTTTGAATCTTCTTTATCATGCTAGGATTAACAGGAAAAAGCTAAAAATTTCAGAATTGCACCGTGCAATGTGGAGATATTACTGTTTGTGCATTTACAATATTCATTGATTTTTGCCATTGAAAAACGTCCAGAAATGTTTGAAGCTACTGACTGAATGAAAGGAGCTGGCATCTCACTCTCTTTGAATCTTCTTTATCATGCTAGGATTAACAGGAAAAAGCTAAAAATTTCAGAATTGCACCGTGCAATGTGGAGATATTACTGTTTGTGCATTTACAATATTCATTGATTTTTGCCATTGAAAAACGTCCAGAAATGTTTGAAGCTACTGACTGAATGAAAGGAGCTGGCATCTCACTCTCTTTGAATCTTCTTTATCATGCTAGGATTAACAGGAAAAAGCTAAAAATTTCAGAATTGCACCGTGCAATGTGGAGATATTACTGTTTGTGCATTTACAATATTCATTGATTTTTGCCATTGAAAAACATGCATACCAGAAATGTTTGAAGCTACTGACTGAATGAAAGGAGCTGGCATCTCACTCTCTTTGAATCTTCTTTATCATGCTAGGATTAACAGGAAAAAGCTAAAAATTTCAGAATTGCACCGTGCAATGTGGAGATATTACTGTTTGTGCATTTACAATATTCATTGATTTTTGCCATTGAAAAACATGTTTCATATACCAGAAATGTTTGAAGCTACTGACTGAATGAAAGGAGCTGGCATCTCACTCTCTTTGAATCTTCTTTATCATGCTAGGATTAACAGGAAAAAGCTAAAAATTTCAGAATTGCACCGTGCAATGTGGAGATATTACTGTTTGTGCATTTACAATATTCATTGATTTTTGCCATTGAAAAACGTCCAGAAATGTTTGAAGCTACTGACTGAATGAAAGGAGCTGGCATCTCACTCTCTTTGAATCTTCTTTATCATGCTAGGATTAACAGGAAAAAGCTAAAAATTTCAGAATTGCACCGTGCAATGTGGAGATATTACTGTTTGTGCATTTACAATATTCATTGATTTTTGCCATTGAAAAACGTCCAGAAATGTTTGAAGCTACTGACTGAATGAAAGGAGCTGGCATCTCACTCTCTTTGAATCTTCTTTATCATGCTAGGATTAACAGGAAAAAGCTAAAAATTTCAGAATTGCACCGTGCAATGTGGAGATATTACTGTTTGTGCATTTACAATATTCATTGATTTTTGCCATTGAAAAACATGTCCAGAAATGTTTGAAGCTACTGACTGAATGAAAGGAGCTGGCATCTCACTCTCTTTGAATCTTCTTTATCATGCTAGGATTAACAGGAAAAAGCTAAAAATTTCAGAATTGCACCGTGCAATGTGGAGATATTACTGTTTGTGCATTTACAATATTCATTGATTTTTGCCATTGAAAAACGTCCAGAAATGTTTGAAGCTACTGACTGAATGAAAGGAGCTGGCATCTCACTCTCTTTGAATCTTCTTTATCATGCTAGGATTAACAGGAAAAAGCTAAAAATTTCAGAATTGCACCGTGCAATGTGGAGATATTACTGTTTGTGCATTTACAATATTCATTGATTTTTGCCATTGAAAAACATGTTTTTCATATACCAGAAATGTTTGAAGCTACTGACTGAATGAAAGGAGCTGGCATCTCACTCTCTTTGAATCTTCTTTATCATGCTAGGATTAACAGGAAAAAGCTAAAAATTTCAGAATTGCACCGTGCAATGTGGAGATATTACTGTTTGTGCATTTACAATATTCATTGATTTTTGCCATTGAAAAACGTCCAGAAATGTTTGAAGCTACTGACTGAATGAAAGGAGCTGGCATCTCACTCTCTTTGAATCTTCTTTATCATGCTAGGATTAACAGGAAAAAGCTAAAAATTTCAGAATTGCACCGTGCAATGTGGAGATATTACTGTTTGTGCATTTACAATATTCATTGATTTTTGCCATTGAAAAACATGTTCATATACCAGAAATGTTTGAAGCTACTGACTGAATGAAAGGAGCTGGCATCTCACTCTCTTTGAATCTTCTTTATCATGCTAGGATTAACAGGAAAAAGCTAAAAATTTCAGAATTGCACCGTGCAATGTGGAGATATTACTGTTTGTGCATTTACAATATTCATTGATTTTTGCCATTGAAAAACATGTTTCTTATACCAGAAATGTTTGAAGCTACTGACTGAATGAAAGGAGCTGGCATCTCACTCTCTTTGAATCTTCTTTATCATGCTAGGATTAACAGGAAAAAGCTAAAAATTTCAGAATTGCACCGTGCAATGTGGAGATATTACTGTTTGTGCATTTACAATATTCATTGATTTTTGCCATTGAAAAACGTGTTTTCCATAACCAGAAATGTTTGAAGCTACTGACTGAATGAAAGGAGCTGGCATCTCACTCTCTTTGAATCTTCTTTATCATGCTAGGATTAACAGGAAAAAGCTAAAAATTTCAGAATTGCACCGTGCAATGTGGAGATATTACTGTTTGTGCATTTACAATATTCATTGATTTTTGCCATTGAAAAACATGTTTTCATATACCAGAAATGTTTGAAGCTACTGACTGAATGAAAGGAGCTGGCATCTCACTCTCTTTGAATCTTCTTTATCATGCTAGGATTAACAGGAAAAAGCTAAAAATTTCAGAATTGCACCGTGCAATGTGGAGATATTACTGTTTGTGCATTTACAATATTCATTGATTTTTGCCATTGAAAAACGTCCAGAAATGTTTGAAGCTACTGACTGAATGAAAGGAGCTGGCATCTCACTCTCTTTGAATCTTCTTTATCATGCTAGGATTAACAGGAAAAAGCTAAAAATTTCAGAATTGCACCGTGCAATGTGGAGATATTACTGTTTGTGCATTTACAATATTCATTGATTTTTGCCATTGAAAAACAGTCATACCAGAAATGTTTGAAGCTACTGACTGAATGAAAGGAGCTGGCATCTCACTCTCTTTGAATCTTCTTTATCATGCTAGGATTAACAGGAAAAAGCTAAAAATTTCAGAATTGCACCGTGCAATGTGGAGATATTACTGTTTGTGCATTTACAATATTCATTGATTTTTGCCATTGAAAAACGTCCAGAAATGTTTGAAGCTACTGACTGAATGAAAGGAGCTGGCATCTCACTCTCTTTGAATCTTCTTTATCATGCTAGGATTAACAGGAAAAAGCTAAAAATTTCAGAATTGCACCGTGCAATGTGGAGATATTACTGTTTGTGCATTTACAATATTCATTGATTTTTGCCATTGAAAAACGTCCAGAAATGTTTGAAGCTACTGACTGAATGAAAGGAGCTGGCATCTCACTCTCTTTGAATCTTCTTTATCATGCTAGGATTAACAGGAAAAAGCTAAAAATTTCAGAATTGCACCGTGCAATGTGGAGATATTACTGTTTGTGCATTTACAATATTCATTGATTTTTGCCATTGAAAACATGTCTCAGAAATGTTTGAAGCTACTGACTGAATGAAAGGAGCTGGCATCTCACTCTCTTTGAATCTTCTTTATCATGCTAGGATTAACAGGAAAAAGCTAAAAATTTCAGAATTGCACCGTGCAATGTGGAGATATTACTGTTTGTGCATTTACAATATTCATTGATTTTTGCCATTGAAAAACGTACCAGAAATGTTTGAAGCTACTGACTGAATGAAAGGAGCTGGCATCTCACTCTCTTTGAATCTTCTTTATCATGCTAGGATTAACAGGAAAAAGCTAAAAATTTCAGAATTGCACCGTGCAATGTGGAGATATTACTGTTTGTGCATTTACAATATTCATTGATTTTTGCCATTGAAAAACGTCCAGAAATGTTTGAAGCTACTGACTGAATGAAAGGAGCTGGCATCTCACTCTCTTTGAATCTTCTTTATCATGCTAGGATTAACAGGAAAAAGCTAAAAATTTCAGAATTGCACCGTGCAATGTGGAGATATTACTGTTTGTGCATTTACAATATTCATTGATTTTTGCCATTGAAAAACATGTTTTTCATATACCAGAAATGTTTGAAGCTACTGACTGAATGAAAGGAGCTGGCATCTCACTCTCTTTGAATCTTCTTTATCATGCTAGGATTAACAGGAAAAAGCTAAAAATTTCAGAATTGCACCGTGCAATGTG
>NW_027370447.1:0-35916 GCF_046119375.1 Phyllobates terribilis | reverse complement strand
TTCTTTATCATGCTAGGATTAACAGGAAAAAGCAAAAAATTTCAGAATTGCACCTTGCAATGTGGAGATATTACTGTTTGTGCATTTACAATATTCATTGATTTTTGCCATTGAAAAACATGTTTTTCATATACCAGAAATGTTTGAAGCTACTGACTGAATGAAAGGAGCTGGCATCTCACTCTCTTTGAATCTTCTTTATCATGCTAGGATTAACAGGAAAAAGCTAAAAATTTCAGAATTGCACCGTGCAATGTGGAGATATTACTGTTTGTGCATTTACAATATTCATTGATTTTTGCCATTGAAAAACATGTTTTTCATATACCAGAAATGTTTGAAGCTACTGACTGAATGAAAGGAGCTGGCATCTCACTCTCTTTGAATCTTCTTTATCATGCTAGGATTAACAGGAAAAAGCTAAAAATTTCATAATTGCACCGTGCAATGTGGAGATATTACTGTTTGTGCATTTACAATATTCATTGATTTTTGCCATTGAAAAACATGTTTTTCATATACCAGAAATGTTTGAAGCTACTGACTGAATGAAAGGAGCTGGCATCTCACTCTCTTTGAATCTTCTTTATCATGCTAGGATTAGCAGGAAAAAGCAAAAAATTTCAGAATTGCACCTTGCAATGTGGAGATATTACTGTTTGTGCATTTACAATATTCATTGATTTTTGCCATTGAAAAACATGTTTTTCATATACCAGAAATGTTTGAAGCTACTGACTGAATGAAAGGAGCTGGCATCTCACTCTCTTTGAATCTTCTTTATCATGCTAGGATTAACAGGAAAAAGCTAAAAATTTCAGAATTGCACCGTGCAATGTGGAGATATTACTGTTTGTGCATTTACAATATTCATTGATTTTTGCCATTGAAAAACATGTTTTTCATATACCAGAAATGTTTGAAGCTACTGACTGAATGAAAGGAGCTGGCATCTCACTCTCTTTGAATCTTCTTTATCATGCTAGGATTAGCAGGAAAAAGCAAAAAATTTCAGAATTGCACCTTGCAATGTGGAGATATTACTGTTTGTGCATTTACAATATTCATTGATTTTTGCCATTGAAAAACATGTTTTTCATATACCAGAAATGTTTGAAGCTACTGACTGAATGAAAGGAGCTGGCATCTCACTCTCTTTGAATCTTCTTTATCATGCTAGGATTAACAGGAAAAAGCAAAAAATTTCAGAATTGCACCTTGCAATGTGGAGATATTACTGTTTGTGCATTTACAATATTCATTGATTTTTGCCATTGAAAAACGTTTTTCATATACCAGAAATGTTTGAAGCTACTGACTGAATGAAAGGAGCTGGCATCTCACTCTCTTTGAATCTTCTTTATCATGCTAGGATTAACAGGAAAAAGCTAAAAATTTCAGAATTGCACCGTGCAACGTTGAGATATTACTGTTTATGCAATTACAATATTCATTGATTTTTGCCATTGAAAAACATGTTTTTCATATACCAGAAATGTTTGAAGCTACTGACTGAATGAAAGGAGCTGGCATCTCACTCTCTTTGAATCTTCTTTATCATGCTAGGATTAGCAGGAAAAAGCAAAAAATTTCAGAATTGCACCTTGCAATGTGGAGATATTACTGTTTGCGCATTTACAATATTCATTGATTTTTGCCATTGAAAAACATGTTTTTCATATACCAGAAATGTTTGAAGCTACTGACTGAATGAAAGGAGCTGGCATCTCACTCTCTTTGAATCTTCTTTATCATGCTAGGATTAGCAGGAAAAAGCAAAAAATTTCAGAATTGCACCTTGCAATGTGGAGATATTACTGTTTGTGCATTTACAATATTCATTGATTTTTGCCATTGAAAAACATGTTTTTCATATACCAGAAATGTTTGAAGCTACTGACTGAATGAAAGGAGCTGGCATCTCACTCTCTTTGAATCTTCTTTATCATGCTAGGATTAACAGGAAAAAGCTAAAAATTTCAGAATTGCACCGTGCAACGTTGAGATATTACTGTTTATGCATTTACAATATTCATTGATTTTTGCAATTGAAAAACATGTTTTTCATATACCAGAAATGTTTGAAGCTACTGACTGAATGAAAGGAGCTGGCATCTCACTCTCTTTGAATCTTCTTTATCATGCTAGGATTAGCAGGAAAAAGCAAAAAATTTCAGAATTGCACCTTGCAATGTGGAGATATTACTGTTTGTGCATTTACAATATTCATTGATTTTTGCCATTGAAAAACATGTTTTTCATATACCAGAAATGTTTGAAGCTACTGACTGAATGAAAGGAGCTGGCATCTCACTCTCTTTGAATCTTCTTTATCATGCTAGGATTAACAGGAAAAAGCTAAAAATTTCAGAATTGCACCGTGCAATGTGGAGATATTACTGTTTGTGCATTTACAATATTCATTGATTTTTGCCATTGAAAAACATGTTTTTCATATACCAGAAATGTTTGAAGCTACTGACTGAATGAAAGGAGCTGGCATCTCACTCTCTTTGAATCTTCTTTATCATGCTAGGATTAACAGGAAAAAGCTAAAAATTTCAGAATTGCACCGTGCAACGTTGAGATATTACTGTTTGTGCATTTACAATATTCATTGATTTTTGCCATTGAAAAACATGTTTTTCATATACCAGAAATGTTTGAAGCTACTGACTGAATGAAAGGAGCTGGCATCTCACTCTCTTTGAATCTTCTTTATCATGCTAGGATTAGCAGGAAAAAGCAAAAAATTTCAGAATTGCACCTTGCAATGTGGAGATATTACTGTTTGTGCATTTACAATATTCATTGATTTTTGCCATTGAAAAACATGTTTTTCATATACCAGAAATGTTTGAAGCTACTGACTGAATGAAAGGAGCTGGCATCTCACTCTCTTTGAATCTTCTTTATCATGCTAGGATTAACAGGAAAAAGCAAAAAATTTCAGAATTGCACCTTGCAATGTGGAGATATTACTGTTTGTGCATTTACAATATTCATTGATTTTTGCCATTGAAAAACATGTTTTTCATATACCAGAAATGTTTGAAGCTACTGACTGAATGAAATGAGCTGGCATCTCACTCTCTTTGAATCTTCTTTATCATGCTAGGATTAACAGGAAAAAGCTAAAAATTTCAGAATTGCACCGTGCAATGTGGAGATATTACTGTTTGTGCATTTACAATATTCATTGATTTTTGCCATTGAAAAACATGTTTTTCATATACCAGAAATGTTTGAAGCTACTGACTGAATGAAAGGAGCTGGCATCTCACTCTCTTTGAATCTTCTTTATCATGCTAGGATTAGCAGGAAAAAGCAAAAAATTTCAGAATTGCACCTTGCAATGTGGAGATATTACTGTTTGTGCATTTACAATATTCATTGATTTTTGCCATTGAAAAACATGTTTTTCATATACCAGAAATGTTTGAAGCTACTGACTGAATGAAAGGAGCTGGCATCTCACTCTCTTTGAATCTTTATCATGCTAGGATTAACAGGAAAAAGCTAAAAATTTCAGCATTGCACCGTGCAATGTGGAGATATTAGTTTGTGCATTTACAATATTCATTGATTTTTGCCATTGAAAAACATGTTTTTCATATACCAGAAATGTTTGAAGCTACTGACTGAATGAAAGGAGCTGGCATCTCACTCTCTTTGAATCTTCTTTATCATGCTAGGATTAGCAGGAAAAAGCAAAAAATTTCAGAATTGCACCTTGCAATGTGGAGATATTACTGTTTGTGCATTTACAATATTCATTGATTTTTTGCCATTGAAAAACATGTTTTTCATATACCAGAAATGTTTGAAGCTACTGACTGAATGAAAGGAGCTGGCATCTCACTCTCTTTGAATCTTCTTTATCATGCTAGGATTAACAGGAAAAAGCTAAAAATTTCAGAATTGCACCGTGCAATGTGGAGATATTACTGTTTGTGCATTTACAATATTCATTGATTTTTGCCATTGAAAAACATGTTTTTCATATACCAGAAATGTTTGAAGCTACTGACTGAATGAAAGGAGCTGGCATCTCACTCTCTTTGAATCTTCTTTATCATGCTAGGATTAGCAGGAAAAAGCAAAAAATTTCAGAATTGCACCTTGCAATGTGGAGATATTACTGTTTGTGCATTTACAATATTCATTGATTTTTGCCATTGAAAAACATGTTTTTCATATACCAGAAATGTTTGAAGCTACTGACTGAATGAAAGGAGCTGGCATCTCACTCTCTTTGAATCTTCTTTATCATGCTAGGATTAACAGGAAAAAGCAAAAAATTTCAGAATTGCACCTTGCAATGTGGAGATATTACTGTTTGTGCATTTACAATATTCATTGATTTTTGCCATTGAAAAACATGTTTTTCATATACCAGAAATGTTTGAAGCTACTGACTGAATGAAAGGAGCTGGCATCTCACTCTCTTTGAATCTTCTTTATCATGCTAGGATTAACAGGAAAAAGCTAAAAATTTCAGAATTGCACCGTGCAATGTGGAGATATTACTGTTTGTGCATTTACAATATTCATTGATTTTTGCCATTGAAAAACATGTTTTTCATATACCAGAAATGTTTGAAGCTACTGACTGAATGAAAGGAGCTGGCATCTCACTCTCTTTGAATCTTCTTTATCATGCTAGGATTAACAGGAAAAAGCAAAAAATTTCAGAATTGCACCTTGCAATGTGGAGATATTACTGTTTGTGCATTTACAATATTCATTGATTTTTGCCATTGAAAAACATGTTTTTCATATACCAGAAATGTTTGAAGCTACTGACTGAATGAAAGGAGCTGGCATCTCACTCTCTTTGAATCTTCTTTATCATGCTAGGATTAACAGGAAAAAGCTAAAAATTTCAGAATTGCACCGTGCAATGTTGAGATATTACTGTTTGTGCATTTACAATATTCATTGATTTTTGCCATTGAAAAACATGTTTTTCATATACCAGAAATGTTTGAAGCTACTGACTGAATGAAAGGAGCTGGCATCTCACTCTCTTTGAATCTTCTTTATCATGCTAGGATTAACAGGAAAAAGCAAAAAATTTCAGAATTGCACCTTGCAATGTGGAGATATTACTGTTTGTGCATTTACAATATTCATTGATTTTTGCCATTGAAAAACATGTTTTTCATATACCAGAAATGTTTGAAGCTACTGACTGAATGAAAGGAGCTGGCATCTCACTCTCTTTGAATCTTCTTTATCATGCTAGGATTAACAGGAAAAAGCTAAAAATTTCAGAATTGCACCGTGCAATGTGGAGATATTACTGTTTGTGCATTTACAATATTCATTGATTTTTGCCATTGAAAAACATGTTTTTCATATACCAGAAATGTTTGAAGCTACTGACTGAATGAAAGGAGCTGGCATCTCACTCTCTTTGAATCTTCTTTATCATGCTAGGATTAGCAGGAAAAAGCAAAAAATTTCAGAATTGCACCTTGCAATGTGGAGATATTACTGTTTGTGCATTTACAATATTCATTGATTTTTGCCATTGAAAAACATGTTTTTCATATACCAGAAATGTTTGAAGCTACTGACTGAATGAAAGGAGCTGGCATCTCACTCTCTTTGAATCTTCTTTATCATGCTAGGATTAACAGGAAAAAGCTAAAAATTTCAGAATTGCACCGTGCAATGTGGAGATATTACTGTTTGTGCATTTACAATATTCATTGATTTTTGCCATTGAAAAACATGTTTTTCATATACCAGAAATGTTTGAAGCTACTGACTGAATGAAAGGAGCTGGCATCTCACTCTCTTTGAATCTTCTTTATCATGCTAGGATTAGCAGGAAAAAGCAAAAAATTTCAGAATTGCACCTTGCAATGTGGAGATATTACTGTTTGTGCATTTACAATATTCATTGATTTTTGCCATTGAAAAACATGTTTTTCATATACCAGAAATGTTTGAAGCTACTGACTGAATGAAAGGAGCTGGCATCTCACTCTCTTTGAATCTTCTTTATCATGCTAGGATTAACAGGAAAAAGCAAAAAATTTCAGAATTGCACCTTGCAATGTGGAGATATTACTGTTTGTGCATTTACAATATTCATTGATTTTTGCCATTGAAAAACATGTTTTTCATATACCAGAAATGTTTGAAGCTACTGACTGAATGAAAGGAGCTGGCATCTCACTCTCTTTGAATCTTCTTTATCATGCTAGGATTAACAGGAAAAAGCTAAAAATTTCAGAATTGCACCGTGCAACGTTGAGATATTACTGTTTATGCAATTACAATATTCATTGATTTTTGCCATTGAAAAACATGTTTTTCATATACCAGAAATGTTTGAAGCTACTGACTGAATGAAAGGAGCTGGCATCTCACTCTCTTTGAATCTTCTTTATCATGCTAGGATTAACAGGAAAAAGCTAAAAATTTCAGAATTGCACCGTGCAATGTGGAGATATTACTGTTTGTGCATTTACAATATTCATTGATTTTTGCCATTGAAAAACATGTTTTTCATATACCAGAAATGTTTGAAGCTACTGACTGAATGAAAGGAGCTGGCATCTCACTCTCTTTGAATCTTCTTTATCATGCTAGGATTAGCAGGAAAAAGCAAAAAATTTCAGAATTGCACCTTGCAATGTGGAGATATTACTGTTTGTGCATTTACAATATTCATTGATTTTTGCCATTGAAAAACATGTTTTTCATATACCAGAAATGTTTGAAGCTACTGACTGAATGAAAGGAGCTGGCATCTCACTCTCTTTGAATCTTCTTTATCATGCTAGGATTAACAGGAAAAAGCAAAAAATTTCAGAATTGCACCTTGCAATGTGGAGATATTACTGTTTGTGCATTTACAATATTCATTGATTTTTGCCATTGAAAAACATGTTTTTCATATACCAGAAATGTTTGAAGCTACTGACTGAATGAAAGGAGCTGGCATCTCACTCTCTTTGAATCTTCTTTATCATGCTAGGATTAACAGGAAAAAGCTAAAAATTTCAGCATTGCACCGTGCAATGTGGAGATATTAGTTTGTGCATTTACAATATTCATTGATTTTTGCCATTGAAAAACATGTTTTTCATATACCAGAAATGTTTGAAGCTACTGACTGAATGAAAGGAGCTGGCATCTCACTCTCTTTGAATCTTCTTTATCATGCTAGGATTAGCAGGAAAAAGCAAAAAATTTCAGAATTGCACCTTGCAATGTGGAGATATTACTGTTTGTGCATTTACAATATTCATTGATTTTTGCCATTGAAAAACATGTTTTTCATATACCAGAAATGTTTGAAGCTACTGACTGAATGAAAGGAGCTGGCATCTCACTCTCTTTGAATCTTCTTTATCATGCTAGGATTAACAGGAAAAAGCTAAAAATTTCAGAATTGCACCGTGCAATGTGGAGATATTACTGTTTGTGCATTTACAATATTCATTGATTTTTGCCATTGAAAAACATGTTTTTCATATACCAGAAATGTTTGAAGCTACTGACTGAATGAAAGGAGCTGGCATCTCACTCTCTTTGAATCTTCTTTATCATGCTAGGATTAGCAGGAAAAAGCAAAAAATTTCAGAATTGCACCTTGCAATGTGGAGATATTACTGTTTGTGCATTTACAATATTCATTGATTTTTGCCATTGAAAAACATGTTTTTCATATACCAGAAATGTTTGAAGCTACTGACTGAATGAAAGGAGCTGGCATCTCACTCTCTTTGAATCTTCTTTATCATGCTAGGATTAACAGGAAAAAGCAAAAAATTTCAGAATTGCACCTTGCAATGTGGAGATATTACTGTTTGTGCATTTACAATATTCATTGATTTTTGCCATTGAAAAACATGTTTTTCATATACCAGAAATGTTTGAAGCTACTGACTGAATGAAAGGAGCTGGCATCTCACTCTCTTTGAATCTTCTTTATCATGCTAGGATTAACAGGAAAAAGCTAAAAATTTCAGAATTGCACCGTGCAATGTGGAGATATTACTGTTTGTGCATTTACAATATTCATTGATTTTTGCCATTGAAAAACATGTTTTTCATATACCAGAAATGTTTGAAGCTACTGACTGAATGAAAGGAGCTGGCATCTCACTCTCTTTGAATCTTCTTTATCATGCTAGGATTAACAGGAAAAAGCAAAAAATTTCAGAATTGCACCTTGCAATGTGGAGATATTACTGTTTGTGCATTTACAATATTCATTGATTTTTGCCATTGAAAAACATGTTTTTCATATACCAGAAATGTTTGAAGCTACTGACTGAATGAAAGGAGCTGGCATCTCACTCTCTTTGAATCTTCTTTATCATGCTAGGATTAACAGGAAAAAGCTAAAAATTTCAGAATTGCACCGTGCAATGTGGAGATATTACTGTTTGTGCATTTACAATATTCATTGATTTTTGCCATTGAAAAACATGTTTTTCATATACCAGAAATGTTTGAAGCTACTGACTGAATGAAAGGAGCTGGCATCTCACTCTCTTTGAATCTTCTTTATCATGCTAGGATTAACAGGAAAAAGCAAAAAATTTCAGAATTGCACCTTGCAATGTGGAGATATTACTGTTTGTGCATTTACAATATTCATTGATTTTTGCCATTGAAAAACATGTTTTTCATATACCAGAAATGTTTGAAGCTACTGACTGAATGAAAGGAGCTGGCATCTCACTCTCTTTGAATCTTCTTTATCATGCTAGGATTAACAGGAAAAAGCTAAAAATTTCAGAATTGCACCGTGCAATGTTGAGATATTACTGTTTGTGCATTTACAATATTCATTGATTTTTGCCATTGAAAAACATGTTTTTCATATACCAGAAATGTTTGAAGCTACTGACTGAATGAAAGGAGCTGGCATCTCACTCTCTTTGAATCTTCTTTATCATGCTAGGATTAGCAGGAAAAAGCAAAAAATTTCAGAATTGCACCTTGCAATGTGGAGATATTACTGTTTGTGCATTTACAATATTCATTGATTTTTGCCATTGAAAAACATGTTTTTCATATACCAGAAATGTTTGAAGCTACTGACTGAATGAAAGGAGCTGGCATCTCACTCTCTTTGAATCTTCTTTATCATGCTAGGATTAACAGGAAAAAGCTAAAAATTTCATAATTGCACCGTGCAATGTGGAGATATTACTGTTTGTGCATTTACAATATTCATTGATTTTTGCCATTGAAAAACATGTTTTTCATATACCAGAAATGTTTGAAGCTACTGACTGAATGAAAGGAGCTGGCATCTCACTCTCTTTGAATCTTCTTTATCATGCTAGGATTAGCAGGAAAAAGCAAAAAATTTCAGAATTGCACCTTGCAATGTGGAGATATTACTGTTTGTGCATTTACAATATTCATTGATTTTTGCCATTGAAAAACATGTTTTTCATATACCAGAAATGTTTGAAGCTACTGACTGAATGAAAGGAGCTGGCATCTCACTCTCTTTGAATCTTCTTTATCATGCTAGGATTAGCAGGAAAAAGCAAAAAATTTCAGAATTGCACCTTGCAATGTGGAGATATTACTGTTTGTGCATTTACAATATTCATTGATTTTTGCCATTGAAAAACATGTTTTTCATATACCAGAAATGTTTGAAGCTACTGACTGAATGAAAGGAGCTGGCATCTCACTCTCTTTGAATCTTCTTTATCATGCTAGGATTAACAGGAAAAAGCAAAAAATTTCAGAATTGCACCTTGCAATGTGGAGATATTACTGTTTGTGCATTTACAATATTCATTGATTTTTGCCATTGAAAAACGTTTTTCATATACCAGAAATGTTTGAAGCTACTGACTGAATGAAAGGAGCTGGCATCTCACTCTCTTTGAATCTTCTTTATCATGCTAGGATTAACAGGAAAAAGCTAAAAATTTCAGAATTGCACCGTGCAATGTGGAGATATTACTGTTTGTGCATTTACAATATTCATTGATTTTTGCCATTGAAAAACATGTTTTTCATATACCAGAAATGTTTGAAGCTACTGACTGAATGAAAGGAGCTGGCATCTCACTCTCTTTGAATCTTCTTTATCATGCTAGGATTAGCAGGAAAAAGCAAAAAATTTCAGAATTGCACCTTGCAATGTGGAGATATTACTGTTTGTGCATTTACAATATTCATTGATTTTTGCCATTGAAAAACATGTTTTTCATATACCAGAAATGTTTGAAGCTACTGACTGAATGAAAGGAGCTGGCATCTCACTCTCTTTGAATCTTCTTTATCATGCTAGGATTAACAGGAAAAAGCAAAAAATTTCAGAATTGCACCTTGCAATGTGGAGATATTACTGTTTGTGCATTTACAATATTCATTGATTTTTGCCATTGAAAAACATGTTTTTCATATACCAGAAATGTTTGAAGCTACTGACTGAATGAAAGGAGCTGGCATCTCACTCTCTTTGAATCTTCTTTATCATGCTAGGATTAACAGGAAAAAGCTAAAAATTTCAGAATTGCACCGTGCAATGTGGAGATATTACTGTTTGTGCATTTACAATATTCATTGATTTTTGCCATTGAAAAACATGTTTTTCATATACCAGAAATGTTTGAAGCTACTGACTGAATGAAAGGAGCTGGCATCTCACTCTCTTTGAATCTTCTTTATCATGCTAGGATTAACAGGAAAAAGCAAAAAATTTCAGAATTGCACCTTGCAATGTGGAGATATTACTGTTTGTGCATTTACAATATTCATTGATTTTTGCCATTGAAAAACATGTTTTTCATATACCAGAAATGTTTGAAGCTACTGACTGAATGAAAGGAGCTGGCATCTCACTCTCTTTGAATCTTCTTTATCATGCTAGGATTAACAGGAAAAAGCTAAAAATTTCAGAATTGCACCGTGCAATGTTGAGATATTACTGTTTGTGCATTTACAATATTCATTGATTTTTGCCATTGAAAAACATGTTTTTCATATACCAGAAATGTTTGAAGCTACTGACTGAATGAAAGGAGCTGGCATCTCACTCTCTTTGAATCTTCTTTATCATGCTAGGATTAACAGGAAAAAGCAAAAAATTTCAGAATTGCACCTTGCAATGTGGAGATATTACTGTTTGTGCATTTACAATATTCATTGATTTTTGCCATTGAAAAACATGTTTTTCATATACCAGAAATGTTTGAAGCTACTGACTGAATGAAAGGAGCTGGCATCTCACTCTCTTTGAATCTTCTTTATCATGCTAGGATTAACAGGAAAAAGCTAAAAATTTCAGAATTGCACCGTGCAATGTGGAGATATTACTGTTTGTGCATTTACAATATTCATTGATTTTTGCCATTGAAAAACATGTTTTTCATATACCAGAAATGTTTGAAGCTACTGACTGAATGAAAGGAGCTGGCATCTCACTCTCTTTGAATCTTCTTTATCATGCTAGGATTAGCAGGAAAAAGCAAAAAATTTCAGAATTGCACCTTGCAATGTGGAGATATTACTGTTTGTGCATTTACAATATTCATTGATTTTTGCCATTGAAAAACATGTTTTTCATATACCAGAAATGTTTGAAGCTACTGACTGAATGAAAGGAGCTGGCATCTCACTCTCTTTGAATCTTCTTTATCATGCTAGGATTAACAGGAAAAAGCTAAAAATTTCAGAATTGCACCGTGCAATGTGGAGATATTACTGTTTGTGCATTTACAATATTCATTGATTTTTGCCATTGAAAAACATGTTTTTCATATACCAGAAATGTTTGAAGCTACTGACTGAATGAAAGGAGCTGGCATCTCACTCTCTTTGAATCTTCTTTATCATGCTAGGATTAGCAGGAAAAAGCAAAAAATTTCAGAATTGCACCTTGCAATGTGGAGATATTACTGTTTGTGCATTTACAATATTCATTGATTTTTGCCATTGAAAAACATGTTTTTCATATACCAGAAATGTTTGAAGCTACTGACTGAATGAAAGGAGCTGGCATCTCACTCTCTTTGAATCTTCTTTATCATGCTAGGATTAACAGGAAAAAGCAAAAAATTTCAGAATTGCACCTTGCAATGTGGAGATATTACTGTTTGTGCATTTACAATATTCATTGATTTTTGCCATTGAAAAACTTGTTTTTCATATACCAGAAATGTTTGAAGCTACTGACTGAATGAAAGGAGCTGGCATCTCACTCTCTTTGAATCTTCTTTATCATGCTAGGATTAACAGGAAAAAGCTAAAAATTTCAGAATTGCACCGTGCAACGTTGAGATATTACTGTTTATGCAATTACAATATTCATTGATTTTTGCCATTGAAAAACATGTTTTTCATATACCAGAAATGTTTGAAGCTACTGACTGAATGAAAGGAGCTGGCATCTCACTCTCTTTGAATCTTCTTTATCATGCTAGGATTAACAGGAAAAAGCTAAAAATTTCAGAATTGCACCGTGCAATGTGGAGATATTACTGTTTGTGCATTTACAATATTCATTGATTTTTGCCATTGAAAAACATGTTTTTCATATACCAGAAATGTTTGAAGCTACTGACTGAATGAAAGGAGCTGGCATCTCACTCTCTTTGAATCTTCTTTATCATGCTAGGATTAGCAGGAAAAAGCAAAAAATTTCAGAATTGCACCTTGCAATGTGGAGATATTACTGTTTGTGCATTTACAATATTCATTGATTTTTGCCATTGAAAAACATGTTTTTCATATACCAGAAATGTTTGAAGCTACTGACTGAATGAAAGGAGCTGGCATCTCACTCTCTTTGAATCTTCTTTATCATGCTAGGATTAACAGGAAAAAGCAAAAAATTTCAGAATTGCACCTTGCAATGTGGAGATATTACTGTTTGTGCATTTACAATATTCATTGATTTTTGCCATTGAAAAACATGTTTTTCATATACCAGAAATGTTTGAAGCTACTGACTGAATGAAAGGAGCTGGCATCTCACTCTCTTTGAATCTTCTTTATCATGCTAGGATTAACAGGAAAAAGCTAAAAATTTCAGCATTGCACCGTGCAATGTGGAGATATTAGTTTGTGCATTTACAATATTCATTGATTTTTGCCATTGAAAAACATGTTTTTCATATACCAGAAATGTTTGAAGCTACTGACTGAATGAAAGGAGCTGGCATCTCACTCTCTTTGAATCTTCTTTATCATGCTAGGATTAGCAGGAAAAAGCAAAAAATTTCAGAATTGCACCTTGCAATGTGGAGATATTACTGTTTGTGCATTTACAATATTCATTGATTTTTGCCATTGAAAAACATGTTTTTCATATACCAGAAATGTTTGAAGCTACTGACTGAATGAAAGGAGCTGGCATCTCACTCTCTTTGAATCTTCTTTATCATGCTAGGATTAACAGGAAAAAGCTAAAAATTTCAGAATTGCACCGTGCAATGTGGAGATATTACTGTTTGTGCATTTACAATATTCATTGATTTTTGCCATTGAAAAACATGTTTTTCATATACCAGAAATGTTTGAAGCTACTGACTGAATGAAAGGAGCTGGCATCTCACTCTCTTTGAATCTTCTTTATCATGCTAGGATTAGCAGGAAAAAGCAAAAAATTTCAGAATTGCACCTTGCAATGTGGAGATATTACTGTTTGTGCATTTACAATATTCATTGATTTTTGCTATTGAAAAACATGTTTTTCATATACCAGAAATGTTTGAAGCTACTGACTGAATGAAAGGAGCTGGCATCTCACTCTCTTTGAATCTTCTTTATCATGCTAGGATTAACAGGAAAAAGCAAAAAATTTCAGAATTGCACCTTGCAATGTGGAGATATTACTGTTTGTGCATTTACAATATTCATTGATTTTTGCCATTGAAAAACATGTTTTTCACATATCAGAAATGTTTGAAGCTACTGACTGAATGAAAGGAGCTGGCATCTCACTCTCTTTGAATCTTCTTTATCATGCTAGGATTAACAGGAAAAAGCTAAAAATTTCAGAATTGCACCGTGCAATGTGGAGATATTACTGTTTGTGCATTTACAATATTCATTGATTTTTGCCATTGAAAAACATGTTTTTCATATACCAGAAATGTTTGAAGCTACTGACTGAATGAAAGGAGCTGGCATCTCACTCTCTTTGAATCTTCTTTATCATGCTAGGATTAACAGGAAAAAGCAAAAAATTTCAGAATTGCACCTTGCAATGTGGAGATATTACTGTTTGTGCATTTACAATATTCATTGATTTTTGCCATTGAAAAACATGTTTTTCATATACCAGAAATGTTTGAAGCTACTGACTGAATGAAAGGAGCTGGCATCTCACTCTCTTTGAATCTTCTTTATCATGCTAGGATTAACAGGAAAAAGCTAAAAATTTCAGAATTGCACCGTGCAATGTTGAGATATTACTGTTTGTGCATTTACAATATTCATTGATTTTTGCCATTGAAAAACATGTTTTTCATATACCAGAAATGTTTGAAGCTACTGACTGAATGAAAGGAGCTGGCATCTCACTCTCTTTGAATCTTCTTTATCATGCTAGGATTAGCAGGAAAAAGCAAAAAATTTCAGAATTGCACCTTGCAATGTGGAGATATTACTGTTTGTGCATTTACAATATTCATTGATTTTTGCCATTGAAAAACATGTTTTTCATATACCAGAAATGTTTGAAGCTACTGACTGAATGAAAGGAGCTGGCATCTCACTCTCTTTGAATCTTCTTTATCATGCTAGGATTAACAGGAAAAAGCTAAAAATTTCATAATTGCACCGTGCAATGTGGAGATATTACTGTTTGTGCATTTACAATATTCATTGATTTTTGCCATTGAAAAACATGTTTTTCATATACCAGAAATGTTTGAAGCTACTGACTGAATGAAAGGAGCTGGCATCTCACTCTCTTTGAATCTTCTTTATCATGCTAGGATTAGCAGGAAAAAGCAAAAAATTTCAGAATTGCACCTTGCAATGTGGAGATATTACTGTTTGTGCATTTACAATATTCATTGATTTTTGCCATTGAAAAACATGTTTTTCATATACCAGAAATGTTTGAAGCTACTGACTGAATGAAAGGAGCTGGCATCTCACTCTCTTTGAATCTTCTTTATCATGCTAGGATTAACAGGAAAAAGCTAAAAATTTCAGAATTGCACCGTGCAATGTGGAGATATTACTGTTTGTGCATTTACAATATTCATTGATTTTTGCCATTGAAAAACATGTTTTTCATATACCAGAAATGTTTGAAGCTACTGACTGAATGAAAGGAGCTGGCATCTCACTCTCTTTGAATCTTCTTTATCATGCTAGGATTAGCAGGAAAAAGCAAAAAATTTCAGAATTGCACCTTGCAATGTGGAGATATTACTGTTTGTGCATTTACAATATTCATTGATTTTTGCCATTGAAAAACATGTTTTTCATATACCAGAAATGTTTGAAGCTACTGACTGAATGAAAGGAGCTGGCATCTCACTCTCTTTGAATCTTCTTTATCATGCTAGGATTAACAGGAAAAAGCAAAAAATTTCAGAATTGCACCTTGCAATGTGGAGATATTACTGTTTGTGCATTTACAATATTCATTGATTTTTGCCATTGAAAAACATGTTTTTCATATACCAGAAATGTTTGAAGCTACTGACTGAATGAAAGGAGCTGGCATCTCACTCTCTTTGAATCTTCTTTATCATGCTAGGATTAACAGGAAAAAGCTAAAAATTTCAGAATTGCACCGTGCAACGTTGAGATATTACTGTTTATGCAATTACAATATTCATTGATTTTTGCCATTGAAAAACATGTTTTTCATATACCAGAAATGTTTGAAGCTACTGACTGAATGAAAGGAGCTGGCATCTCACTCTCTTTGAATCTTCTTTATCATGCTAGGATTAGCAGGAAAAAGCAAAAAATTTCAGAATTGCACCTTGCAATGTGGAGATATTACTGTTTATGCAATTACAATATTCATTGATTTTTGCCATTGAAAAACATGTTTTTCATATACCAGAAATGTTTGAAGCTACTGACTGAATGAAAGGAGCTGGCATCTCACTCTCTTTGAATCTTCTTTATCATGCTAGGATTAACAGGAAAAAGCTAAAAATTTCAGAATTGCACCGTGCAATGTGGAGATATTACTGTTTGTGCATTTACAATATTCATTGATTTTTGCAATTGAAAAACATGTTTTTCATATACCAGAAATGTTTGAAGCTACTGACTGAATGAAAGGAGCTGGCATCTCACTCTCTTTGAATCTTCTTTATCATGCTAGGATTAACAGGAAAAAGCAAAAAATTTCAGAATTGCACCTTGCAATGTGGAGATATTACTGTTTGTGCATTTACAATATTCATTGATTTTTGCCATTGAAAAACATGTTTTTCATATACCAGAAATGTTTGAAGCTACTGACTGAATGAAAGGAGCTGGCATCTCACTCTCTTTGAATCTTCTTTATCATGCTAGGATTAACAGGAAAAAGCAAAAAATTTCAGAATTGCACCTTGCAATGTGGAGATATTACTGTTTGTGCATTTACAATATTCATTGATTTTTGCCATTGAAAAACATGTTTTTCATATACCAGAAATGTTTGAAGCTACTGACTGAATGAAAGGAGCTGGCATCTCACTCTCTTTGAATCTTCTTTATCATGCTAGGATTAACAGGAAAAAGCTAAAAATTTCAGAATTGCACCGTGCAACGTTGAGATATTACTGTTTGTGCATTTACAATATTCATTGATTTTTGCCATTGAAAAACATGTTTTTCATATACCAGAAATGTTTGAAGCTACTGACTGAATGAAAGGAGCTGGCATCTCACTCTCTTTGAATCTTCTTTATCATGCTAGGATTAGCAGGAAAAAGCAAAAAATTTCAGAATTGCACCTTGCAATGTGGAGATATTACTGTTTGTGCATTTACAATATTCATTGATTTTTGCCATTGAAAAACATGTTTTTCATATACCAGAAATGTTTGAAGCTACTGACTGAATGAAAGGAGCTGGCATCTCACTCTCTTTGAATCTTCTTTATCATGCTAGGATTAACAGGAAAAAGCAAAAAATTTCAGAATTGCACCTTGCAATGTGGAGATATTACTGTTTGTGCATTTACAATATTCATTGATTTTTGCCATTGAAAAACATGTTTTTCATATACCAGAAATGTTTGAAGCTACTGACTGAATGAAAGGAGCTGGCATCTCACTCTCTTTGAATCTTCTTTATCATGCTAGGATTAACAGGAAAAAGCTAAAAATTTCAGAATTGCACCGTGCAATGTGGAGATATTACTGTTTGTGCATTTACAATATTCATTGATTTTTGCCATTGAAAAACATGTTTTTCATATACCAGAAATGTTTGAAGCTACTGACTGAATGAAAGGAGCTGGCATCTCACTCTCTTTGAATCTTCTTTATCATGCTAGGATTAGCAGGAAAAAGCAAAAAATTTCAGAATTGCACCTTGCAATGTGGAGATATTACTGTTTGTGCATTTACAATATTCATTGATTTTTGCCATTGAAAAACATGTTTTTCATATACCAGAAATGTTTGAAGCTACTGACTGAATGAAAGGAGCTGGCATCTCACTCTCTTTGAATCTTCTTTATCATGCTAGGATTAACAGGAAAAAGCTAAAAATTTCAGAATTGCACCGTGCAATGTGGAGATATTACTGTTTGTGCATTTACAATATTCATTGATTTTTGCCATTGAAAAACATGTTTTTCATATACCAGAAATGTTTGAAGCTACTGACTGAATGAAAGGAGCTGGCATCTCACTCTCTTTGAATCTTCTTTATCATGCTAGGATTAGCAGGAAAAAGCAAAAAATTTCAGAATTGCACCTTGCAATGTGGAGATATTACTGTTTGTGCATTTACAATATTCATTGATTTTTGCCATTGAAAAACATGTTTTTCATATACCAGAAATGTTTGAAGCTACTGACTGAATGAAAGGAGCTGGCATCTCACTCTCTTTGAATCTTCTTTATCATGCTAGGATTAACAGGAAAAAGCAAAAAATTTCAGAATTGCACCTTGCAATGTGGAGATATTACTGTTTGTGCATTTACAATATTCATTGATTTTTGCCATTGAAAAACATGTTTTTCATATACCAGAAACGTTTGAAGCTACTGACTGAATGAAAGGAGCTGGCATCTCACTCTCTTTGAATCTTCTTTATCATGCTAGGATTAACAGGAAAAAGCAAAAAATTTCAGAATTGCACCTTGCAATGTGGAGATATTACTGTTTGTGCATTTACAATATTCATTGATTTTTGCCATTGAAAAACATGTTTTTCATATACCAGAAACGTTTGAAGCTACTGACTGAATGAAAGGAGCTGGCATCTCACTCTCTTTGAATCTTCTTTATCATGCTAGGATTAACAGGAAAAAGCAAAAAATTTCAGAATTGCACCTTGCAATGTGGAGATATTACTGTTTGTGCATTTACAATATTCATTGATTTTTGCCATTGAAAAACATGTTTTTCATATACCAGAAATGTTTGAAGCTACTGACTGAATGAAAGGAGCTGGCATCTCACTCTCTTTGAATCTTCTTTATCATGCTAGGATTAGCAGGAAAAAGCAAAAAATTTCAGAATTGCACCTTGCAATGTGGAGATATTACTGTTTGTGCATTTACAATATTCATTGATTTTTGCCATTGAAAAACATGTTTTTCATATACCAGAAATGTTTGAAGCTACTGACTGAATGAAAGGAGCTGGCATCTCACTCTCTATGAATCTTCTTTATCATGCTAGGATTAACAGGAAAAAGCTAAAAATTTCAGAATTGCACCGTGCAATGTGGAGATATTACTGTTTGTGCATTTACAATATTCATTGATTTTTGCCATTGAAAAACATGTTTTTCATATACCAGAAATGTTTGAAGCTACTGACTGAATGAAAGGAGCTGGCATCTCACTCTCTTTGAATCTTCTTTATCATGCTAGGATTAGCAGGAAAAAGCAAAAAATTTCAGAATTGCACCTTGCAATGTGGAGATATTACTGTTTGTGCATTTACAATATTCATTGATTTTTGCCATTGAAAAACATGTTTTTCATATACCAGAAATGTTTGAAGCTACTGACTGAATGAAAGGAGCTGGCATCTCACTCTCTTTGAATCTTCTTTATCATGCTAGGATTAACAGGAAAAAGCAAAAAATTTCAGAATTGCACCTTGCAATGTGGAGATATTACTGTTTGTGCATTTACAATATTCATTGATTTTTGCCATTGAAAAACATGTTTTTCATATACCAGAAATGTTTGAAGCTACTGACTGAATGAAAGGAGCTGGCATCTCACTCTCTTTGAATCTTCTTTATCATGCTAGGATTAACAGGAAAAAGCTAAAAATTTCAGAATTGCACCGTGCAATGTGGAGATATTACTGTTTGTGCATTTACAATATTCATTGATTTTTGCCATTGAAAAACATGTTTTTCATATACCAGAAATGTTTGAAGCTACTGACTGAATGAAAGGAGCTGGCATCTCACTCTCTTTGAATCTTCTTTATCATGCTAGGATTAGCAGGAAAAAGCAAAAAATTTCAGAATTGCACCTTGCAATGTGGAGATATTACTGTTTGTGCATTTACAATATTCATTGATTTTTGCCATTGAAAAACATGTTTTTCATATACCAGAAATGTTTGAAGCTACTGACTGAATGAAAGGAGCTGGCATCTCACTCTCTTTGAATCTTCTTTATCATGCTAGGATTAACAGGAAAAAGCTAAAAATTTCAGAATTGCACCGTGCAATGTGGAGATATTACTGTTTGTGCATTTACAATATTCATTGATTTTTGCCATTGAAAAACATGTTTTTCATATACCAGAAATGTTTGAAGCTACTGACTGAATGAAAGGAGCTGGCATCTCACTCTCTTTGAATCTTCTTTATCATGCTAGGATTAGCAGGAAAAAGCAAAAAATTTCAGAATTGCACCTTGCAATGTGGAGATATTACTGTTTGTGCATTTACAATATTCATTGATTTTTGCCATTGAAAAACATGTTTTTCATATACCAGAAATGTTTGAAGCTACTGACTGAATGAAAGGAGCTGGCATCTCACTCTCTTTGAATCTTCTTTATCATGCTAGGATTAACAGGAAAAAGCAAAAAATTTCAGAATTGCACCTTGCAATGTGGAGATATTACTGTTTGTGCATTTACAATATTCATTGATTTTTGCCATTGAAAAACATGTTTTTCATATACCAGAAATGTTTGAAGCTACTGACTGAATGAAAGGAGCTGGCATCTCACTCTCTTTGAATCTTCTTTATCATGCTAGGATTAACAGGAAAAAGCTAAAAATTTCAGAATTGCACCGTGCAATGTGGAGATATTACTGTTTGTGCATTTACAATATTCATTGATTTTTGCCATTGAAAAACATGTTTTTCATATACCAGAAATGTTTGAAGCTACTGACTGAATGAAAGGAGCTGGCATCTCACTCTCTTTGAATCTTCTTTATCATGCTAGGATTAACAGGAAAAAGCAAAAAATTTCAGAATTGCACCTTGCAATGTGGAGATATTACTGTTTGTGCATTTACAATATTCATTGATTTTTGCCATTGAAAAACATGTTTTTCATATACCAGAAATGTTTGAAGCTACTGACTGAATGAAAGGAGCTGGCATCTCACTCTCTTTGAATCTTCTTTATCATGCTAGGATTAACAGGAAAAAGCTAAAAATTTCAGAATTGCACCGTGCAATGTGGAGATATTACTGTTTGTGCATTTACAATATTCATTGATTTTTGCCATTGAAAAACATGTTTTTCATATACCAGAAATGTTTGAAGCTACTGACTGAATGAAAGGAGCTGGCATCTCACTCTCTTTGAATCTTCTTTATCATGCTAGGATTAGCAGGAAAAAGCAAAAAATTTCAGAATTGCACCTTGCAATGTGGAGATATTACTGTTTGTGCATTTACAATATTCATTGATTTTTGCCATTGAAAAACATGTTTTTCATATACCAGAAATGTTTGAAGCTACTGACTGAATGAAAGGAGCTGGCATCTCACTCTCTTTGAATCTTCTTTATCATGCTAGGATTAACAGGAAAAAGCTAAAAATTTCAGAATTGCACCGTGCAATGTGGAGATATTACTGTTTGTGCATTTACAATATTCATTGATTTTTGCCATTGAAAAACATGTTTTTCATATACCAGAAATGTTTGAAGCTACTGACTGAATGAAAGGAGCTGGCATCTCACTCTCTTTGAATCTTCTTTATCATGCTAGGATTAGCAGGAAAAAGCAAAAAATTTCAGAATTGCACCTTGCAATGTGGAGATATTACTGTTTGTGCATTTACAATATTCATTGATTTTTGCCATTGAAAAACATGTTTTTCATATACCAGAAATGTTTGAAGCTACTGACTGAATGAAAGGAGCTGGCATCTCACTCTCTTTGAATCTTCTTTATCATGCTAGGATTAACAGGAAAAAGCAAAAAATTTCAGAATTGCACCTTGCAATGTGGAGATATTACTGTTTGTGCATTTACAATATTCATTGATTTTTGCCATTGAAAAACATGTTTTTCATATACCAGAAATGTTTGAAGCTACTGACTGAATGAAAGGAGCTGGCATCTCACTCTCTTTGAATCTTCTTTATCATGCTAGGATTAACAGGAAAAAGCTAAAAATTTCAGAATTGCACCGTGCAATGTGGAGATATTACTGTTTGTGCATTTACAATATTCATTGATTTTTGCCATTGAAAAACATGTTTTTCATATACCAGAAATGTTTGAAGCTACTGACTGAATGAAAGGAGCTGGCATCTCACTCTCTTTGAATCTTCTTTATCATGCTAGGATTAACAGGAAAAAGCTAAAAATTTCAGAATTGCACCTTGCAATGTGGAGATATTACTGTTTGTGCATTTACAATATTCATTGATTTTTGCCATTGAAAAACATGTTTTTCATATACCAGAAATGTTTGAAGCTACTGACTGAATGAAAGGAGCTGGCATCTCACTCTCTTTGAATCTTCTTTATCATGCTAGGATTAGCAGGAAAAAGCAAAAAATTTCAGAATTGCACCTTGCAATGTGGAGATATTACTGTTTGTGCATTTACAATATTCATTGATTTTTGCCATTGAAAAACATGTTTTTCATATACCAGAAATGTTTGAAGCTACTGACTGAATGAAAGGAGCTGGCATCTCACTCTCTTTGAATCTTCTTTATCATGCTAGGATTAACAGGAAAAAGCTAAAAATTTCAGAATTGCACCGTGCAATGTGGAGATATTACTGTTTGTGCATTTACAATATTCATTGATTTTTGCCATTGAAAAACATGTTTTTCATATACCAGAAATGTTTGAAGCTACTGACTGAATGAAAGGAGCTGGCATCTCACTCTCTTTGAATCTTCTTTATCATGCTAAGAGGAGCAGGAAAAAGCAAAAAATTTCAGAATTGCACCTTCAATGCGGAGAAATTACTGTTTGTGCATTTACAATATTCATTGATTTTTGCCATTGAAAAACGTCCAGAAATGATTGAAGCTACTGACTGAATGAAAGGAGCTGGCATCTCACTCTCTTTGAATCTTCTTTATCATGCTAAGAGGAGCAGGAAAAAGCAAAAAATTTCAGAATTGCACCTTGCAATGCGGAGAAATTACTGTTTGTGCATTTACAATATTCATTAATTTTTGCCATTGAAAAACATCATGTTATTCATATACCAGAAATGATTGAAGCTATTGACTGAATGAAAGGAGCTGGCATCTCACTCTCTTTGAATCTTCTTTATCATGCTAAGAGGAGCAGGAAAAAGCAAAAAATTTCAGAATTGCACCTTGCAATGCGGAGAAATTACTGTTTGTGCATTTACAATATTCATTGATTTTTGCCATTGAAAAACATCATGTTATTCATATACCAGAAATGTTTGAAGCTACTGACTGAATGAAAGGAGCTGGCATCTCACTCTCTTTGAATCTTCTTTATCATACTAAGAGGAGCAGGAAAAAGCAAAAAATTTCAGAATTGCACCTTGCAATGCGGAGAAATTACTGTTTGTGCATTTACAATATTCATTGATTTTTGCCATTGAAAAACGTCCAGAAATGATTGAAGCTACTGACTGAATGAAAGGAGCTGGCATCTCACTCTCTTTGAATCTTCTTTATCATGCTAAGAGGAGCAGGAAAAAGCAAAAAATTTCAGAATTGCACCTTGCAATGCGGAGAAATTACTGTTTGTGCATTTACAATATTCATTGATTTTTGCCATTGAAAAACGTCCAGAAATGATTGAAGCTACTGACTGAATGAAAGGAGCTGGCATCTCACTCTCTTTGAATCTTCTTTATCATGCTAAGAGGAGCAGGAAAAAGCAAAAAATTTCAGAATTGCACCTTGCAATGCGGAGAAATTACTGTTTGTGCATTTACAATATTCATTGATTTTTGCCGCCATTGAAAAACATCATGTTATTCATATACCAGAAATGTTTGAAGCTACTGACTGAATGAAAGGAGCTGGCATCTCACTCTCTTTGAATCTTCTTTATCATGCTAGGATTAACAGGAAAAAGCTAAAAATTTCAGAATTGCACCGTGCAATGTGGAGATATTACTGTTTGTGCATTTACAATACTCATTGATTTTTGCCATTGAAAAACATGTTTTTCATATACCAGAAATGTTTGAAGCTACTGACTGAATGAAAGGAGCTGGCATCTCACTCTCTTTGAATCTTCTTTATCATGCTAGGATTAGCAGGAAAAAGCAAAAAATTTCAGAATTGCTCCTTGCAATGTGGAGATATTACTGTTTGTGCATTTACAATATTCATTGATTTTTGCCATTGAAAAACATGTTTTTCATATACCAGAAATGTTTGAAGCTACTGACTGAATGAAAGGAGCTGGCATCTCACTCTCTTTGAATCTTCTTTATCATGCTAGGATTAACAGGAAAAAGCAAAAAATTTCAGAATTGCACCTTGCAATGTGGAGATATTACTGTTTGTGCATTTACAATATTCATTGATTTTTGCCATTGAAAAACATGTTTTTCATATACCAGAAATGTTTGAAGCTACTGACTGAATGAAAGGAGCTGGCATCTCACTCTCTTTGAATCTTCTTTATCATGCTAGGATTAACAGGAAAAAGCAAAAAATTTCAGAATTGCACCTTGCAATGTGGAGATATTACTGTTTGTGCATTTACAATATTCATTGATTTTTGCCATTGAAAAACATGTTTTTCATATACCAGAAATGTTTGAAGCTACTGACTGAATGAAAGGAGCTGGCATCTCACTCTCTTTGAATCTTCTTTATCATGCTAGGATTGACAGGAAAAAGCTAAAAATTTCAGAATTGCACCGTGCAATGTGGAGATATTACTGTTTGTGCATTTACAATATTCATTGATTTTTGCCATTGAAAAACATGTTTTTCATATACCAGAAATGTTTGAAGCTACTGACTGAATGAAAGGAGCTGGCATCTCACTCTCTTTGAATCTTCTTTATCATGCTAGGATTAGCAGGAAAAAGCAAAAAATTTCAGAATTGCACCTTGCAATGTGGAGATATTACTGTTTGTGCATTTACAATATTCATTGATTTTTGCCATTGAAAAACATGTTTTTCATATACCAGAAATGTTTGAAGCTACTGACTGAATGAAAGGAGCTGGCATCTCACTCTCTTTGAATCTTCTTTATCATGCTAGGATTAACAGGAAAAAGCTAAAAATTTCAGAATTGCACCGTGCAATGTGGAGATATTACTGTTTGTGCATTTACAATATTCATTGATTTTTGCCATTGAAAAACATGTTTTTCATATACCAGAAATGTTTGAAGCTACTGACTGAATGAAAGGAGCTGGCATCTCACTCTCTTTGAATCTTCTTTATCATGCTAGGATTAGCAGGAAAAAGCAAAAAATTTCAGAATTGCACCTTGCAATGTGGAGATATTATTGTTTGTGCATTTAAAATATTCATTGATTTTTGCCATTGAAAAACATGTTTTTCATATACCAGAAATGTTTGAAGCTACTGACTGAATGAAAGGAGCTGGCATCTCACTCTCTTTGAATCTTCTTTATCATGCTAGGATTAACAGGAAAAAGCAAACAATTTCAGAATTGCACCTTGCAATGTGGAGATATTACTGTTTGTGCATTTACAATATTCATTGATTTTTGCCATTGAAAAACATGTTTTTCATATACCAGAAATGTTTGAAGCTACTGACTGAATGAAAGGAGCTGGCATCTCACTCTCTTTGAATCTTCTTTATCATGCTAGGATTAACAGGAAAAAGCTAAAAATTTCAGAATTGCACCGTGCAATGTGGAGATATTACTGTTTGTGCATTTACAATATTCATTGATTTTTGCCATTGAAAAACATGTTTTTCATATACCAGAAATGTTTGAAGCTACTGACTGAATGAAAGGAGCTGGCATCTCACTCTCTTTGAATCTTCTTTATCATGCTAGGATTAACAGGAAAAAGCAAAAAATTTCAGAATTGCACCTTGCAATGTGGAGATATTACTGTTTGTGCATTTACAATATTCATTGATTTTTGCCATTGAAAAACGTCCAGAAATGATTGAAGCTACTGACTGAATGAAAGGAGCTGGCATCTCACTCTCTTTGAATCTTCTTTATCATGCTAAGAGGAGCAGGAAAAAGCAAAAAATTTCAGAATTGCACCTTGCAATGCGGAGAAATTACTGTTTGTGCATTTACAATATTCATTGATTTTTGCCATTGAAAAACGTCCAGAAATGATTGAAGCTACTGACTGAATGAAAGGAGCTGGCATCTCACTCTCTTTGAATCTGCTTTATCATTGAAGCTACTGACTGAATGAAAGGAGCTGGCATCTCACTCTCTTTGAATCTTCTTTATCATGCTAGGATTAACAGGAAAAAGCTAAAAATTTCAGAATTGCACCTTGCAATGTGGAGATATTACTGTTTGTGCATTTACAATATTCATTGATTTTTGCCATTGAAAAACATGTTTTTCATATACCAGAAATGTTTGAAGCTACTGACTGAATGAAAGGAGCTGGCATCTCACTCTCTTTGAATCTTCTTTATCATGCTAGGATTAGCAGGAAAAAGCAAAAAATTTCAGAATTGCACCTTGCAATGTGGAGATATTACTGTTTGTGCATTTACAATATTCATTGATTTTTGCCATTGAAAAACATGTTTTTCATATACCAGAAATGTTTGAAGCTACTGACTGAATGAAAGGAGCTGGCATCTCACTCTCTTTGAATCTTCTTTATCATGCTAGGATTAACAGGAAAAAGCAAAGAATTTCAGAATTGCACCTTGCAATGTGGAGATATTACTGTTTGTGCATTTACAATATTCATTGATTTTTGCCATTGAAAAACATGTTTTTCTTATACCAGAAATGTTTGAAGCTACTGACTGAATGAAAGGAGCTGGCATCTCACTCTCTTTGAATCTTCTTTATCATGCTAGGATTAACAGGAAAAAGCTAAAAATTTCAGAATTGCACCGTGCAATGTGGAGATATTACTGTTTGTGCATTTACAATATTCATTGATTTTTGCCATTGAAAAACATGTTTTTCATATACCAGAAATGTTTGAAGCTACTGACTGAATGAAAGGAGCTGGCATCTCACTCTCTTTGAATCTTCTTTATCATGCTAGGATTAGCAGGAAAAAGCAAAAAATTTCAGAATTGCACCTTGCAATGTGGAGATATTACTGTTTGTGCATTTACAATATTCATTGATTTTTGCCATTGAAAAACATGTTTTTCATATACCAGAAATGTTTGAAGCTACTGACTGAATGAAAGGAGCTGGCATCTCACTCTCTTTGAATCTTCTTTATCATGCTAGGATTAACAGGAAAAAGCTAAAAATTTCAGAATTGCACCGTGCAATGTGGAGATATTACTGTTTGTGCATTTACAATATTCATTGATTTTTGCCATTGAAAAACATGTTTTTCATATACCAGAAATGTTTGAAGCTACTGACTGAATGAAAGGAGCTGGCATCTCACTCTCTTTGAATCTTCTTTATCATGCTAGGATTAGCAGGAAAAAGCAAAAAATTTCAGAATTGCACCTTGCAATGTGGAGATATTACTGTTTGTGCATTTACAATATTCATTGATTTTTGCCATTGAAAAACATGTTTTTCATATACCAGAAATGTTTGAAGCTACTGACTGAATGAAAGGAGCTGGCATCTCACTCTCTTTGAATCTTCTTTATCATGCTAGGATTAACAGGAAAAAGCAAAAAATTTCAGAATTGCACCTTGCAATGTGGAGATATTACTGTTTGTGCATTTACAATATTCATTGATTTTTGCCATTGAAAAACATGTTTTTCATATACCAGAAATGTTTGAAGCTACTGACTGAATGAAAGGAGCTGGCATCTCACTCTCTTTGAATCTTCTTTATCATGCTAGGATTAACAGGAAAAAGCTAAAAATTTCAGAATTGCACCGTGCAATGTTGAGATATTACTGTTTGTGCATTTACAATATTCATTGATTTTTGCCATTGAAAAACATGTTTTTCATATACCAGAAATGTTTGAAGCTACTGACTGAATGAAAGGAGCTGGCATCTCACTCTCTTTGAATCTTCTTTATCATGCTAGGATTAGCAGGAAAAAGCAAAAAATTTCAGAATTGCACCTTGCAATGTGGAGATATTACTGTTTGTGCATTTACAATATTCATTGATTTTTGCCATTGAAAAACATGTTTTTCATATACCAGAAATGTTTGAAGCTACTGACTGAATGAAAGGAGCTGGCATCTCACTCTCTTTGAATCTTCTTTATCATGCTAGGATTAACAGGAAAAAGCTAAAAATTTCAGAATTGCACCGTGCAATGTGGAGATATTACTGTTTGTGCATTTACAATATTCATTGATTTTTGCCATTGAAAAACATGTTTTTCATATACCAGAAATGTTTGAAGCTACTGACTGAATGAAAGGAGCTGGCATCTCACTCTCTTTGAATCTTCTTTATCATGCTAGGATTAGCAGGAAAAAGCAAAACATTTCAGAATTGCACCTTGCAATGTGGAGATATTACTGTTTGTGCATTTACAATATTCATTGATTTTTGCCATTGAAAAACATGTTTTTCATATACCAGAAATGTTTGAAGCTACTGACTGAATGAAAGGAGCTGGCATCTCACTCTCTTTGAATCTTCTTTATCATGCTAGGATTAACAGGAAAAAGCAAAAAATTTCAGAATTGCACCTTGCAATGTGGAGATATTACTGTTTGTGCATTTACAATATTCATTGATTTTTGCCATTGAAAAACATGTTTTTCATATACCAGAAATGTTTGAAGCTACTGACTGAATGAAAGGAGCTGGCATCTCACTCTCTTTGAATCTTCTTTATCATGCTAGGATTAGCAGGAAAAAGCAAAAAATTTCAGAATTGCACCTTGCAATGTGGAGATATTACTGTTTGTGCATTTACAATATTCATTGATTTTTGCCATTGAAAAACATGTTTTTCATATACCAGAAATGTTTGAAGCTACTGACTGAATGAAAGGAGCTGGCATCTCACTCTCTTTGAATCTTCTTTATCATGCTAGGATTAACAGGAAAAAGCTAAAAATTTCAGAATTGCACCGTGCAATGTGGAGATATTACTGTTTGTGCATTTACAATATTCATTGATTTTTGCCATTGAAAAACATGTTTTTCATATACCAGAAATGTTTGAAGCTACTGACTGAATGAAAGGAGCTGGCATCTCACTCTCTTTGAATCTTCTTTATCATGCTAGGATTAGCAGGAAAAAGCAAAAAATTTCAGAATTGCACCTTGCAATGTGGAGATATTACTGTTTGTGCATTTACAATATTCATTGATTTTTGCCATTGAAAAACATGTTTTTCATATACCAGAAATGTTTGAAGCTACTGACTGAATGAAAGGAGCTGGCATCTCACTCTCTTTGAATCTTCTTTATCATGCTAGGATTAGCAGGAAAAAGCAAAAAATTTCAGAATTGCACCTTGCAATGTGGAGATATTACTGTTTGTGCATTTACAATATTCATTGATTTTTGCCATTGAAAAACATGTTTTTCATATACCAGAAATGTTTGAAGCTACTGACTGAATGAAAGGAGCTGGCATCTCACTCTCTTTGAATCTTCTTTATCATGCTAGGATTAACAGGAAAAAGCTAAAAATTTCAGAATTGCACCGTGCAATGTGGAGATATTACTGTTTGTGCATTTACAATATTCATTGATTTTTGCCATTGAAAAACATGTTTTTCATATACCAGAAATGTTTGAAGCTACTGACTGAATGAAAGGAGCTGGCATCTCACTCTCTTTGAATCTTCTTTATCATGCTAGGATTAGCAGGAAAAAGCAAAAAATTTCAGAATTGCACCTTGCAATGTGGAGATATTACTGTTTGTGCATTTACAATATTCATTGATTTTTGCCATTGAAAAACATGTTTTTCATATACCAGAAATGTTTGAAGCTACTGACTGAATGAAAGGAGCTGGCATCTCACTCTCTTTGAATCTTCTTTATCATGCTAGGATTAACAGGAAAAAGCAAAAAATTTCAGAATTGCACCTTGCAATGTGGAGATATTACTGTTTGTGCATTTGCAATATTCATTGATTTTTGCCATTGAAAAACATGTTTTTCATATACCAGAAATGTTTGAAGCTACTGACTGAATGAAAGGAGCTGGCATCTCACTCTCTTTGAATCTTCTTTATCATGCTAGGATTAACAGGAAAAAGCTAAAAATTTCAGAATTGCACCGTGCAATGTTGAGATATTACTGTTTGTGCATTTACAATATTCATTGATTTTTGCCTGAAAAACATGTTTTTCATATACCAGAAATGTTTGAAGCTACTGACTGAATGAAAGGAGCTGGCATCTCACTCTCTTTGAATCTTCTTTATCATGCTAGGATTAGCAGGAAAAAGCAAAAAATTTCAGAATTGCACCTTGCAATGTGGAGATATTACTGTTTGTGCATTTACAATATTCATTGATTTTTGCCATTGAAAAACATGTTTTTCATATACCAGAAATGTTTGAAGCTACTGACTGAATGAAAGGAGCTGGCATCTCACTCTCTTTGAATCTTCTTTATCATGCTAGGATTAACAGGAAAAAGCTAAAAATTTCAGAATTGCACCGTGCAATGTGGAGATATTACTGTTTGTGCATTTACAATATTCATTGATTTTTGCCATTGAAAAACATGTTTTTCATATACCAGAAATGTTTGAAGCTACTGACTGAATGAAAGGAGCTGGCATCTCACTCTCTTTGAATCTTCTTTATCATGCTAGGATTAGCAGGAAAAAGCAAAAAATTTCAGAATTGCACCTTGCAATGTGGAGATATTACTGTTTGTGCATTTACAATATTCATTGATTTTTGCCATTGAAAAACATGTTTTTCATATACCAGAAATGTTTGAAGCTACTGACTGAATGAAAGGAGCTGGCATCTCACTCTCTTTGAATCTTCTTTATCATGCTAGGATTAACAGGAAAAAGCTAAAAATTTCAGAATTGCACCGTGCAATGTGGAGATATTACTGTTTGTGCATTTACAATATTCATTGATTTTTGCCATTGAAAAACATGTTTTTCATATACCAGAAATGTTTGAAGCTACTGACTGAATGAAAGGAGCTGGCATCTCACTCTCTTTGAATCTTCTTTATCATGCTAGGATTAGCAGGAAAAAGCAAAACATTTCAGAATTGCACCTTGCAATGTGGAGATATTACTGTTTGTGCATTTACAATATTCATTGATTTTTGCCATTGAAAAACATGTTTTTCATATACCAGAAATGTTTGAAGCTACTGACTGAATGAAAGGAGCTGGCATCTCACTCTCTTTGAATCTTCTTTATCATGCTAGGATTAACAGGAAAAAGCAAAAAATTTCAGAATTGCACCTTGCAATGTGGAGATATTACTGTTTGTGCATTTACAATATTCATTGATTTTTGCCATTGAAAAACATGTTTTTCATATACCAGAAATGTTTGAAGCTACTGACTGAATGAAAGGAGCTGGCATCTCACTCTCTTTGAATCTTCTTTATCATGCTAGGATTAGCAGGAAAAAGCAAAAAATTTCAGAATTGCACCTTGCAATGTGGAGATATTACTGTTTGTGCATTTACAATATTCATTGATTTTTGCCATTGAAAAACATGTTTTTCATATACCAGAAATGTTTGAAGCTACTGACTGAATGAAAGGAGCTGGCATCTCACTCTCTTTGAATCTTCTTTATCATGCTAGGATTAACAGGAAAAAGCTAAAAATTTCAGAATTGCACCGTGCAATGTGGAGATATTACTGTTTGTGCATTTACAATATTCATTGATTTTTGCCATTGAAAAACATGTTTTTCATATACCAGAAATGTTTGAAGCTACTGACTGAATGAAAGGAGCTGGCATCTCACTCTCTTTGAATCTTCTTTATCATGCTAGGATTAACAGGAAAAAGCAAAAAATTTCAGAATTGCACCTTGCAATGTGGAGATATTACTGTTTGTGCATTTACAATATTCATTGATTTTTGCCATTGAAAAACATGTTTTTCATATACCAGAAATGTTTGAAGCTACTGACTGAATGAAAGGAGCTGGCATCTCACTCTCTTTGAATCTTCTTTATCATGCTAGGATTAGCAGGAAAAAGCAAAAAATTTCAGAATTGCACCTTGCAATGTGGAGATATTACTGTTTGTGCATTTACAATATTCATTGATTTTTGCCATTGAAAAACATGTTTTTCATATACCAGAAATGTTTGAAGCTACTGACTGAATGAAAGGAGCTGGCATCTCACTCTCTTTGAATCTTCTTTATCATGCTAGGATTAACAGGAAAAAGCAAAAAATTTCAGAATTGCACCTTGCAATGTGGAGATATTACTGTTTGTGCATTTACAATATTCATTGATTTTTGCCATTGAAAAACATGTTTTTCATATACCAGAAATGTTTGAAGCTACTGACTGAATGAAAGGAGCTGGCATCTCACTCTCTTTGAATCTTCTTTATCATGCTAGGATTAGCAGGAAAAAGCAAAAAATTTCAGAATTGCACCTTGCAATGTGGAGATATTACTGTTTGTGCATTTACAATATTCATTGATTTTTGCCATTGAAAAACATGTTTTTCATATACCAGAAATGTTTGAAGCTACTGACTGAATGAAAGGAGCTGGCATCTCACTCTCTTTGAATCTTCTTTATCATGCTAGGATTAACAGGAAAAAGCTAAAAATTTCAGAATTGCACCGTGCAATGTGGAGATATTACTGTTTGTGCATTTACAATATTCATTGATTTTTGCCATTGAAAAACATGTTTTTCATATACCAGAAATGTTTGAAGCTACTGACTGAATGAAAGGAGCTGGCATCTCACTCTCTTTGAATCTTCTTTATCATGCTAGGATTAGCAGGAAAAAGCAAAACATTTCAGAATTGCACCTTGCAATGTGGAGATATTACTGTTTGTGCATTTACAATATTCATTGATTTTTGCCATTGAAAAACATGTTTTTCATATACCAGAAATGTTTGAAGCTACTGACTGAATGAAAGGAGCTGGCATCTCACTCTCTTTGAATCTTCTTTATCATGCTAGGATTAACAGGAAAAAGCAAAAAATTTCAGAATTGCACCTTGCAATGTGGAGATATTACTGTTTGTGCATTTACAATATTCATTGATTTTTGCCATTGAAAAACATGTTTTTCATATACCAGAAATGTTTGAAGCTACTGACTGAATGAAAGGAGCTGGCATCTCACTCTCTTTGAATCTTCTTTATCATGCTAGGATTAGCAGGAAAAAGCAAAAAATTTCAGAAT
The DNA here is from genome assembly GCF_046119375.1 of Phyllobates terribilis. Lineage (NCBI taxonomy): Eukaryota > Metazoa > Chordata > Amphibia > Anura > Dendrobatidae > Phyllobates > Phyllobates terribilis. Next base: position 2,890 of record NW_027370447.1, on the reverse strand, counting down.
TGCACCTTGCAATGTGGAGATATTACTGTTTGTGCATTTACAATATTCATTGATTTTTGCCATTGAAAAACATGTTTTTCATATACCAGAAATGTTTGAAGCTACTGACTGAATGAAAGGAGCTGGCATCTCACTCTCTTTGAATCTTCTTTTCATGCTAGGATTAACAGGAAAAAGCTAAAAATTTCAGAATTGCACCTTGCAATGTGGAGATATTACTGTTTGTGCATTTACAATATTCATTGATTTTTGCCATTGAAAAACATGTTTTTCATATACCAGAAATGTTTGAAGCTACTGACTGAATGAAAGGAGCTGGCATCTCACTCTCTTTGAATCTTCTTTATCATGCTAGGATTAACAGGAAAAAGCAAAAATTTCAGAATTGCACCTTGCAATGTGGAGATATTACTGTTTGTGCATTTACAATATTCATTGATTTTTGCCATTGAAAAACATGTTTTTCATATACCAGAAATGTTTGAAGCTACTGACTGAATGAAAGGAGCTGGCATCTCACTCTCTTTGAATCTTCTTTATCATGCTAGGATTAACAGGAAAAAGCAAAAAATTTCAGAATTGCACCTTGCAATGTGGAGATATTACTGTTTGTGCATTTACAATATTCATTGATTTTTGCCATTGAAAAACATGTTTTTCATATACCAGAAATGTTTGAAGCTACTGACTGAATGAAAGGAGCTGGCATCTCACTCTCTTTGAATCTTCTTTATCATGCTAGGATTAACAGGAAAAAGCAAAAAATTTCAGAATTGCACCTTGCAATGTGGAGATATTACTGTTTGTGCATTTACAATATTCATTGATTTTTGCCATTGAAAAACATGTTTTTCATATACCAGAAATGTTTGAAGCTACTGACTGAATGAAAGGAGCTGGCATCTCACTCTCTTTGAATCTTCTTTATCATGCTAGGATTAGCAGGAAAAAGCAAAAAATTTCAGAATTGCACCTTGCAATGTGGAGATATTACTGTTTGTGCATTTACAATATTCATTGATTTTTGCCATTGAAAAACATGTTTTTCATATACCAGAAATGTTTGAAGCTACTGACTGAATGAAAGGAGCTGGCATCTCACTCTCTTTGAATCTTCTTTATCATGCTAGGATTAACAGGAAAAAGCTAAAAAATTTCAGAATTGCACCGTGCAATGTGGAGATATTACTGTTTGTGCATTTACAATATTCATTGATTTTTGCCATTGAAAAACATGTTTTTCATATACCAGAAATGTTTGAAGCTACTGACTGAATGAAAGGAGCTGGCATCTCACTCTCTTTGAATCTTCTTTATCATGCTAGGATTAGCAGGAAAAAGCAAAAAATTTCAGAATTGCACCTTGCAATGTGGAGATATTACTGTTTGTGCATTTACAATATTCATTGATTTTTGCCATTGAAAAACATGTTTTTCATATACCAGAAATGTTTGAAGCTACTGACTGAATGAAAGGAGCTGGCATCTCACTCTCTTTGAATCTTCTTTATCATGCTAGGATTAACAGGAAAAAGCTAAAAAATTTCAGAATTGCACCTTGCAATGTGGAGATATTACTGTTTGTGCATTTACAATATTCATTGATTTTTGCCATTGAAAAACATGTTTTTCATATACCAGAAATGTTTGAAGCTACTGACTGAATGAAAGGAGCTGGCATCTCACTCTCTTTGAATCTTCTTTATCATGCTAGGATTAGCAGGAAAAAGCTAAAAATTTCAGAATTGCACCTTGCAATGTGGAGATATTACTGTTTGTGCATTTACAATATTCATTGATTTTTGCCATTGAAAAACATGTTTTTCATATACCAGAAATGTTTGAAGCTACTGACTGAATGAAAGGAGCTGGCATCTCACTCTCTTTGAATCTTCTTTATCATGCTAGGATTAGCAGGAAAAAGCAAAAAATTTCAGAATTGCACCTTGCAATGTGGAGATATTACTGTTTGTGCATTTACAATATTCATTGATTTTTGCCATTGAAAAACATGTTTTTCATATACCAGAAATGTTTGAAGCTACTGACTGAATGAAAGGAGCTGGCATCTCACTCTCTTTGAATCTTCTTTATCATGCTAGGATTAACAGGAAAAAGCTAAAAATTTCAGAATTGCACCTTGCAATGTGGAGATATTACTGTTTGTGCATTTACAATATTCATTGATTTTTGCCATTGAAAAACATGTTTTTCATATACCAGAAATGTTTGAAGCTACTGACTGAATGAAAGGAGCTGGCATCTCACTCTCTTTGAATCTTCTTTATCATGCTAGGATTAGCAGGAAAAAGCAAAAATTTCAGAATTGCACCTTGCAATGTGGAGATATTACTGTTTGTGCATTTACAATATTCATTGATTTTTGCCATTGAAAAACATGTTTTTCATATACCAGAAATGTTTGAAGCTACTGACTGAATGGAAAGGAGCTGGCATCTCACTCTCTTTGAATCTTCTTTATCATGCTAGGATTAACAGGAAAAAGCAAAAATTTCAGAATTCTTGCAATGTGGAGAATATTACTGTTTGTGCATTTACAATATTCATTGATTTTGCCATTGTAAAACATGTTTTTCATATACCAGAAATGTTTGAAGCTACTGACTGAAATGAAAGGAGCTGGCATCTCACTCTCTTTGAATCTTCTTTATCATCTAGGATTAGCAGGAAAAAGCTAAAATTTCAGAATTGCCCCGTGAAATGTGGAGATATTACTGTTTGTGCATTTACAATATTCATTGATTTTGCATTGAAAACATGTTTTTCATATACCAGAAATGTTTTAAGCTACTGACTGAATGAAAGGAGCTGGCATCTCACTCTCTTTGAATCTTCTTTATCATGCTAGGATTAGCAGGAAAAAAAGCAA
>NW_027370446.1:0-35919 GCF_046119375.1 Phyllobates terribilis | reverse complement strand
AAACACATACCTGGTACATGGAAAAACATGTTTTTCAATGCAAAAACATGAATATTAAATGCACAAACAGTAATATCCTCCACATTGCACGGTGCAATTCTGAAATTTTTAGCTTTTTCCTGTTAATCCTAGCATGATAAAGAAGATCAAAGAGAGTGAGATGCCAGCTCCTTTCATTCAGTCAGTAGCTTCAAACATTTCTGGACGTTTTTCAATGGCAAAATTCAATGAATATTGTAAATGCCCAAACAGTAATATCTCCACATTGCACGTGCAATTCTGAAATTTTTAGCTTTTTCCTGTTAATCCTAGCATGATAAAGAAGATTCAAAGAGAGTGAGATGCCAGCTCAGCATGATAAAGAAGATTCAAAGAGAGTGAGATGCCAGCTCCTTTCATTCAGTCAGTAGCTTCAAACATTTCTGGTATATGAAAAACATGTTTTTCAATGGCAAAAATCAATGAATATTGTAAATGCACAAACAGTAATATCTCCACATTGCACGGTGCAATTCTGAAATTTTTAGCTTTTTCCTGTTAATCCTAGCATGATAAAGAAGATTCAAAGAGAGTGAGATGCCAGCTCCTTTCATTCAGTCAGTAGCTTCAAACATTTCTGGACGTTTTTCAATGGCAAAAATCAATGAATATTGTAAATGCACAAACAGTAATATCTCCACATTGCACGGTGCAATTCTGAAATTTTTAGCTTTTTCCTGTTAATCCTAGCATGATAAAGAAGATTCAAAGAGAGTGAGATGCCAGCTCCTTTCATTCAGTCAGTAGCTTCAAACATTTCTGGTATATGAAAAACATGTTTTTCAATGGCAAAAATCAATGAATATTGTAAATGCACAAACAGTAATATCTCCACATTGCACGGTGCAATTCTGAAATTTTTAGCTTTTTCCTGTTAATCCTAGCATGATAAAGAAGATTCAAAGAGAGTGAGATGCCAGCTCCTTTCATTCAGTCAGTAGCTTCAAACATTTCTGGACGTTTTTCAATGGCAAAAATCAATGAATATTGTAAATGCACAAACAGTAATATCTCCACATTGCACGGTGCAATTCTGAAATTTTTAGCTTTTTCCTGTTAATCCTAGCATGATAAAGAAGATTCAAAGAGAGTGAGATGCCAGCTCCTTTCATTCAGTCAGTAGCTTCAAACATTTCTGGTATATGAAAAACATGTTTTTCAATGGCAAAAATCAATGAATATTGTAAATGCACAAACAGTAATATCTCCACATTGCACGGTGCAATTCTGAAATTTTTAGCTTTTTCCTGTTAATCCTAGCATGATAAAGAAGATTCAAAGAGAGTGAGATGCCAGCTCCTTTCATTCAGTCAGTAGCTTCAAACATTTCTGGACTGTTTTTCAATGGCAAAAATCAATGAATATTGTAAATGCACAAACAGTAATATCTCCACATTGCACGGTGCAATTCTGAAATTTTTAGCTTTTTCCTGTTAATCCTAGCATGATAAAGAAGATTCAAAGAGAGTGAGATGCCAGCTCCTTTCATTCAGTCAGTAGCTTCAAACATTTCTGGTATATGAAAAACATGTTTTTCAATGGCAAAAATCAATGAATATTGTAAATGCACAAACAGTAATATCTCCACATTGCACGGTGCAATTCTGAAATTTTTAGCTTTTTCCTGTTAATCCTAGCATGATAAAGAAGATTCAAAGAGAGTGAGATGCCAGCTCCTTTCATTCAGTCAGTAGCTTCAAACATTTCTGGTATATGAAAAACATGTTTTTCAATGGCAAAAATCAATGAATATTGTAAATGCACAAACAGTAATATCTCCACATTGCACGGTGCAATTCTGAAATTTTTAGCTTTTTCCTGTTAATCCTAGCATGATAAAGAAGATTCAAAGAGAGTGAGATGCCAGCTCCTTTCATTCAGTCAGTAGCTTCAAACATTTCTGGTATATGAAAAACATGTTTTTCAATGGCAAAAATCAATGAATATTGTAAATGCACAAACAGTAATATCTCCACATTGCACGGTGCAATTCTGAAATTTTTAGCTTTTTCCTGTTAATCCTAGCATGATAAAGAAGATTCAAAGAGAGTGAGATGCCAGCTCCTTTCATTCAGTCAGTAGCTTCAAACATTTCTGGACGTTTTTCAATGGCAAAAATCAATGAATATTGTAAATGCACAAACAGTAATATCTCCACATTGCACGGTGCAATTCTGAAATTTTTTAGCTTTTTCCTGTTAATCCTAGCATGATAAAGAAGATTCAAAGAGAGTGAGATGCCAGCTCCTTTCATTCAGTCAGTAGCTTCAAACATTTCTGGTATATGAAAAACATGTTTTTCAATGGCAAAAATCAATGAATATTGTAAATGCACAAACAGTAATATCTCCACATTGCACGGTGCAATTCTGAAATTTTTAGCTTTTTCCTGTTAATCCTAGCATGATAAAGAAGATTCAAAGAGAGTGAGATGCCAGCTCCTTTCATTCAGTCAGTAGCTTCAAACATTTCTGGTATTATGAAAAACATGTTTTTCAATGGCAAAAATCAATGAATATTGTAAATGCACAAACAGTAATATCTCCACATTGCACGGTGCAATTCTGAAATTTTTAGCTTTTTCCTGTTAATCCTAGCATGATAAAGAAGATTCAAAGAGAGTGAGATGCCAGCTCCTTTCATTCAGTCAGTAGCTTCAAACATTTCTGGTATATGAAAAACATGTTTTTCAATGGCAAAAATCAATGAATATTGTAAATGCACAAACAGTAATATCTCCACATTGCACGGTGCAATTCTGAAATTTTTAGCTTTTTCCTGTTAATCCTAGCATGATAAAGAAGATTCAAAGAGAGTGAGATGCCAGCTCCTTTCATTCAGTCAGTAGCTTCAAACATTTCTGGACGTTTTTCAATGGCAAAAATCAATGAATATTGTAAATGCACAAACAGTAATATCTCCACATTGCACGGTGCAATTCTGAAATTTTTAGCTTTTTCCTGTTAATCCTAGCATGATAAAGAAGATTCAAAGAGAGTGAGATGCCAGCTCCTTTCATTCAGTCAGTAGCTTCAAACATTTCTGGTATATGAAAAACATGTTTTTCAATGGCAAAAATCAATGAATATTGTAAATGCACAAACAGTAATATCTCCACATTGCACGGTGCAATTCTGAAATTTTTAGCTTTTTCCTGTTAATCCTAGCATGATAAAGAAGATTCAAAGAGAGTGAGATGCCAGCTCCTTTCATTCAGTCAGTAGCTTCAAACATTTCTGGACGTTTTTCAATGGCAAAAATCAATGAATATTGTAAATGCACAAACAGTAATATCTCCACATTGCACGGTGCAATTCTGAAATTTTTAGCTTTTTCCTGTTAATCCTAGCATGATAAAGAAGATTCAAAGAGAGTGAGATGCCAGCTCCTTTCATTCAGTCAGTAGCTTCAAACATTTCTGGTATATGAAAGAACGTTTTTCAATGGCAAAAATCAATGAATATTGTAAATGCACAAACAGTAATATCTCCACATTGCACGGTGCAATTCTGAAATTTTTAGCTTTTTCCTGTTAATCCTAGCATGATAAAGAAGATTCAAAGAGAGTGAGATGCCAGCTCCTTTCATTCAGTCAGTAGCTTCAAACATTTCTGGTATATGAAAAACATGTTTTTCAATGGCAAAAATCAATGAATATTGTAAATGCACAAACAGTAATATCTCCACATTGCACGGTGCAATTCTGAAATTTTTAGCTTTTTCCTGTTAATCCTAGCATGATAAAGAAGATTCAAAGAGAGTGAGATGCCAGCTCCTTTCATTCAGTCAGTAGCTTCAAACATTTCTGGACGTTTTTCAATGGCAAAAATCAATGAATATTGTAAATGCACAAACAGTAATATCTCCACATTGCACGGTGCAATTCTGAAATTTTTAGCTTTTTCCTGTTAATCCTAGCATGATAAAGAAGATTCAAAGAGAGTGAGATGCCAGCTCCTTTCATTCAGTCAGTAGCTTCAAACATTTCTGGTATATGAAAAACATGTTTTTCAATGGCAAAAATCAATGAATATTGTAAATGCACAAACAGTAATATCTCCACATTGCACGGTGCAATTCTGAAATTTTTAGCTTTTTCCTGTTAATCCTAGCATGATAAAGAAGATTCAAAGAGAGTGAGATGCCAGCTCCTTTCATTCAGTCAGTAGCTTCAAACATTTCTGGACGTTTTTCAATGGCAAAAATCAATGAATATTGTAAATGCACAAACAGTAATATCTCCACATTGCACGGTGCAATTCTGAAATTTTTAGCTTTTTCCTGTTAATCCTAGCATGATAAAGAAGATTCAAAGAGAGTGAGATGCCAGCTCCTTTCATTCAGTCAGTAGCTTCAAACATTTCTGGTATATGAAAAACATGTTTTTCAATGGCAAAAATCAATGAATATTGTAAATGCACAAACAGTAATATCTCCACATTGCACGGTGCAATTCTGAAATTTTTAGCTTTTTCCTGTTAATCCTAGCATGATAAAGAAGATTCAAAGAGAGTGAGATGCCAGCTCCTTTCATTCAGTCAGTAGCTTCAAACATTTCTGGTATATGAAAAACATGTTTTTCAATGGCAAAAATCAATGAATATTGTAAATGCACAAACAGTAATATCTCCACATTGCACGGTGCAATTCTGAAATTTTTAGCTTTTTCCTGTTAATCCTAGCATGATAAAGAAGATTCAAAGAGAGTGAGATGCCAGCTCCTTTCATTCAGTCAGTAGCTTCAAACATTTCTGGTATATGAAAAACATGTTTTTCAATGGCAAAAATCAATGAATATTGTAAATGCACAAACAGTAATATCTCCACATTGCACGGTGCAATTCTGAAATTTTTAGCTTTTTCCTGTTAATCCTAGCATGATAAAGAAGATTCAAAGAGAGTGAGATGCCAGCTCCTTTCATTCAGTCAGTAGCTTCAAACATTTCTGGTATATGAAAAACATGTTTTTCAATGGCAAAAATCAATGAATATTGTAAATGCACAAACAGTAATATCTCCACATTGCACGGTGCAATTCTGAAATTTTTAGCTTTTTCCTGTTAATCCTAGCATGATAAAGAAGATTCAAAGAGAGTGAGATGCCAGCTCCTTTCATTCAGTCAGTAGCTTCAAACATTTCTGGTATATGAAAACATGTTTTTCAATGGCAAAAATCAATGAATATTGTAAATGCACAAACAGTAATATCTCCACATTGCACGGTGCAATTCTGAAATTTTTAGCTTTTTCCTGTTAATCCTAGCATGATAAAGAAGATTCAAAGAGAGTGAGATGCCAGCTCCTTTCATTCAGTCAGTAGCTTCAAACATTTCTGGTATATGAAAAACATGTTTTTCAATGGCAAAAATCAATGAATATTGTAAATGCACAAACAGTAATATCTCCACATTGCACGGTGCAATTCTGAAATTTTTAGCTTTTTCCTGTTAATCCTAGCATGATAAAGAAGATTCAAAGAGAGTGAGATGCCAGCTCCTTTCATTCAGTCAGTAGCTTCAAACATTTCTGGACGTTTTTCAATGGCAAAAATCAATGAATATTGTAAATGCACAAACAGTAATATCTCCACATTGCACGGTGCAATTCTGAAATTTTTAGCTTTTTCCTGTTAATCCTAGCATGATAAAGAAGATTCAAAGAGAGTGAGATGCCAGCTCCTTTCATTCAGTCAGTAGCTTCAAACATTTCTGGTATATGAAAAACATGTTTTTCAATGGCAAAAATCAATGAATATTGTAAATGCACAAACAGTAATATCTCCACATTGCACGGTGCAATTCTGAAATTTTTTGCTTTTTCCTGTTAATCCTAGCATGATAAAGAAGATTCAAAGAGAGTGAGATGCCAGCTCCTTTCATTCAGTCAGTAGCTTCAAACATTTCTGGACGTTTTTCAATGGCAAAAATCAATGAATATTGTAAATGCACAAACAGTAATATCTCCACATTGCACGGTGCAATTCTGAAATTTTTAGCTTTTTCCTGTTAATCCTAGCATGATAAAGAAGATTCAAAGAGAGTGAGATGCCAGCTCCTTTCATTCAGTCAGTAGCTTCAAACATTTCTGGACGTTTTTCAATGGCAAAAATCAATGAATATTGTAAATGCACAAACAGTAATATCTCCACATTGCACGGTGCAATTCTGAAATTTTTAGCTTTTTCCTGTTAATCCTAGCATGATAAAGAAGATTCAAAGAGAGTGAGATGCCAGCTCCTTTCATTCAGTCAGTAGCTTCAAACATTTCTGGTATATGAAAAACATGTTTTTCAATGGCAAAAATCAATGAATATTGTAAATGCACAAACAGTAATATCTCCACATTGCACGGTGCAATTCTGAAATTTTTAGCTTTTTCCTGTTAATCCTAGCATGATAAAGAAGATTCAAAGAGAGTGAGATGCCAGCTCCTTTCATTCAGTCAGTAGCTTCAAACATTTCTGGACGTTTTTCAATGGCAAAAATCAATGAATATTGTAAATGCACAAACAGTAATATCTCCACATTGCACGGTGCAATTCTGAAATTTTTTAGCTTTTTCCTGTTAATCCTAGCATGATAAAGAAGATTCAAAGAGAGTGAGATGCCAGCTCCTTTCATTCAGTCAGTAGCTTCAAACATTTCTGGACGTTTTTCAATGGCAAAAATCAATGAATATTGTAAATGCACAAACAGTAATATCTCCACATTGCACGGTGCAATTCTGAAATTTTTAGCTTTTTCCTGTTAATCCTAGCATGATAAAGAAGATTCAAAGAGAGTGAGATGCCAGCTCCTTTCATTCAGTCAGTAGCTTCAAACATTTCTGGTATATGAAAAACATGTTTTTCAATGGCAAAAATCAATGAATATTGTAAATGCACAAACAGTAATATCTCCACATTGCACGGTGCAATTCTGAAATTTTTAGCTTTTTCCTGTTAATCCTAGCATGATAAAGAAGATTCAAAGAGAGTGAGATGCCAGCTCCTTTCATTCAGTCAGTAGCTTCAAACATTTCTGGACGTTTTTCAATGGCAAAAATCAATGAATATTGTAAATGCACAAACAGTAATATCTCCACATTGCACGGTGCAATTCTGAAATTTTTAGCTTTTTCCTGTTAATCCTAGCATGATAAAGAAGATTCAAAGAGAGTGAGATGCCAGCTCCTTTCATTCAGTCAGTAGCTTCAAACATTTCTGGACGTTTTTCAATGGCAAAAATCAATGAATATTGTAAATGCACAAACAGTAATATCTCCACATTGCACGGTGCAATTCTGAAATTTTTAGCTTTTTCCTGTTAATCCTAGCATGATAAAGAAGATTCAAAGAGAGTGAGATGCCAGCTCCTTTCATTCAGTCAGTAGCTTCAAACATTTCTGGTATATGAAAAACATGTTTTTCAATGGCAAAAATCAATGAATATTGTAAATGCACAAACAGTAATATCTCCACATTGCACGGTGCAATTCTGAAATTTTTAGCTTTTTCCTGTTAATCCTAGCATGATAAAGAAGATTCAAAGAGAGTGAGATGCCAGCTCCTTTCATTCAGTCAGTAGCTTCAAACATTTCTGGACGTTTTTCAATGGCAAAAATCAATGAATATTGTAAATGCACAAACAGTAATATCTCCACATTGCACGGTGCAATTCTGAAATTTTTAGCTTTTTCCTGTTAATCCTAGCATGATAAAGAAGATTCAAAGAGAGTGAGATGCCAGCTCCTTTCATTCAGTCAGTAGCTTCAAACATTTCTGGTATATGAAAAACATGTTTTTCAATGGCAAAAATCAATGAATATTGTAAATGCACAAACAGTAATATCTCCACATTGCACGGTGCAATTCTGAAATTTTTAGCTTTTTCCTGTTAATCCTAGCATGATAAAGAAGATTCAAAGAGAGTGAGATGCCAGCTCCTTTCATTCAGTCAGTAGCTTCAAACATTTCTGGACGTTTTTCAATGGCAAAAATCAATGAATATTGTAAATGCACAAACAGTAATATCTCCACATTGCACGGTGCAATTCTGAAATTTTTAGCTTTTTCCTGTTAATCCTAGCATGATAAAGAAGATTCAAAGAGAGTGAGATGCCAGCTCCTTTCATTCAGTCAGTAGCTTCAAACATTTCTGGTATATGAAAAACATGTTTTTCAATGGCAAAAATCAATGAATATTGTAAATGCACAAACAGTAATATCTCCACATTGCACGGTGCAATTCTGAAATTTTTAGCTTTTTCCTGTTAATCCTAGCATGATAAAGAAGATTCAAAGAGAGTGAGATGCCAGCTCCTTTCATTCAGTCAGTAGCTTCAAACATTTCTGGACGTTTTTCAATGGCAAAAATCAATGAATATTGTAAATGCACAAACAGTAATATCTCCACATTGCACGGTGCAATTCTGAAATTTTTAGCTTTTTCCTGTTAATCCTAGCATGATAAAGAAGATTCAAAGAGAGTGAGATGCCAGCTCCTTTCATTCAGTCAGTAGCTTCAAACATTTCTGGTATATGAAAAACATGTTTTTCAATGGCAAAAATCAATGAATATTGTAAATGCACAAACAGTAATATCTCCACATTGCACGGTGCAATTCTGAAATTTTTAGCTTTTTCCTGTTAATCCTAGCATGATAAAGAAGATTCAAAGAGAGTGAGATGCCAGCTCCTTTCATTCAGTCAGTAGCTTCAAACATTTCTGGTATATGAAAAACATGTTTTTCAATGGCAAAAATCAATGAATATTGTAAATGCACAAACAGTAATATCTCCACATTGCACGGTGCAATTCTGAAATTTTTAGCTTTTTCCTGTTAATCCTAGCATGATAAAGAAGATTCAAAGAGAGTGAGATGCCAGCTCCTTTCATTCAGTCAGTAGCTTCAAACATTTCTGTACGTTTTTCAATGGCAAAAATCAATGAATATTGTAAATGCACAAACAGTAATATCTCCACATTGCACGGTGCAATTCTGAAATTTTTAGCTTTTTCCTGTTAATCCTAGCATGATAAAGAAGATTCAAAGAGAGTGAGATGCCAGCTCCTTTCATTCAGTCAGTAGCTTCAAACATTTCTGGTATATGAAAAACATGTTTTTCAATGGCAAAAATCAATGAATATTGTAAATGCACAAACAGTAATATCTCCACATTGCACGGTGCAATTCTGAAATTTTTAGCTTTTTCCTGTTAATCCTAGCATGATAAAGAAGATTCAAAGAGAGTGAGATGCCAGCTCCTTTCATTCAGTCAGTAGCTTCAAACATTTCTGGACGTTTTTCAATGGCAAAAATCAATGAATATTGTAAATGCACAAACAGTAATATCTCCACATTGCACGGTGCAATTCTGAAATTTTTTGCTTTTTCCTGCTAATCCTAGCATGATAAAGAAGATTCAAAGAGAGTGAGATGCCAGCTCCTTTCATTCAGTCAGTAGCTTCAAACATTTCTGGACGTTTTTCAATGGCAAAAATCAATGAATATTGTAAATGCACAAACAGTAATATCTCAACATTGCACGGTGCAATTCTGAAATTTTTAGCTTTTTCCTGTTAATCCTAGCATGATAAAGAAGATTCAAAGAGAGTGAGATGCCAGCTCCTTTCATTCAGTCAGTAGCTTCAAACATTTCTGGTATATGAAAAACATGTTTTTCAATGGCAAAAATCAATGAATATTGTAAATGCACAAACAGTAATATCTCCACATTGCACGGTGCAATTCTGAAATTTTTAGCTTTTTCCTGTTAATCCTAGCATGATAAAGAAGATTCAAAGAGAGTGAGATGCCAGCTCCTTTCATTCAGTCAGTAGCTTCAAACATTTCTGGACGTTTTTCAATGGCAAAAATCAATGAATATTGTAAATGCACAAACAGTAATATCTCCACATTGCACGGTGCAATTCTGAAATTTTTAGCTTTTTCCTGTTAATCCTAGCATGATAAAGAAGATTCAAAGAGAGTGAGATGCCAGCTCCTTTCATTCAGTCAGTAGCTTCAAACATTTCTGGACGTTTTTCAATGGCAAAAATCAATGAATATTGTAAATGCACAAACAGTAATATCTCCACATTGCACGGTGCAATTCTGAAATTTTTAGCTTTTTCCTGTTAATCCTAGCATGATAAAGAAGATTCAAAGAGAGTGAGATGCCAGCTCCTTTCATTCAGTCAGTAGCTTCAAACATTTCTGGTATATGAAAAACATGTTTTTCAATGGCAAAAATCAATGAATATTGTAAATGCACAAACAGTAATATCTCCACATTGCACGGTGCAATTCTGAAATTTTTAGCTTTTTCCTGTTAATCCTAGCATGATAAAGAAGATTCAAAGAGAGTGAGATGCCAGCTCCTTTCATTCAGTCAGTAGCTTCAAACATTTCTGGACGTTTTTCAATGGCAAAAATCAATGAATATTGTAAATGCACAAACAGTAATATCTCCACATTGCACGGTGCAATTCTGAAATTTTTAGCTTTTTCCTGCTAATCCTAGCATGATAAAGAAGATTCAAAGAGAGTGAGATGCCAGCTCCTTTCATTCAGTCAGTAGCTTCAAACATTTCTGGTATATGAAAAACATGTTTTTCAATGGCAAAAATCAATGAATATTGTAAATGCACAAACAGTAATATCTCCACATTGCACGGTGCAATTCTGAAATTTTTAGCTTTTTCCTGTTAATCCTAGCATGATAAAGAAGATTCAAAGAGAGTGAGATGCCAGCTCCTTTCATTCAGTCAGTAGCTTCAAACATTTCTGGACGTTTTTCAATGGCAAAAATCAATGAATATTGTAAATGCACAAACAGTAATATCTCCACATTGCACGGTGCAATTCTGAAATTTTTTGCTTTTTCCTGCTAATCCTAGCATGATAAAGAAGATTCAAAGAGAGTGAGATGCCAGCTCCTTTCATTCAGTCAGTAGCTTCAAACATTTCTGGTATATGAAAAACATGTTTTTCAATGGCAAAAATCAATGAATATTGTAAATGCACAAACAGTAATATCTCCACATTGCACGGTGCAATTCTGAAATTTTTAGCTTTTTCCTGTTAATCCTAGCATGATAAAGAAGATTCAAAGAGAGTGAGATGCCAGCTCCTTTCATTCAGTCAGTAGCTTCAAACATTTCTGGTATATGAAAAACATGTTTTTCAATGGCAAAAATCAATGAATATTGTAAATGCACAAACAGTAATATCTCCACATTGCACGGTGCAATTCTGAAATTTTTAGCTTTTTCCTGTTAATCCTAGCATGATAAAGAAGATTCAAAGAGAGTGAGATGCCAGCTCCTTTCATTCAGTCAGTAGCTTCAAACATTTCTGGTATATGAAAAACATGTTTTTCAATGGCAAAAATCAATGAATATTGTAAATGCACAAACAGTAATATCTCCACATTGCACGGTGCAATTCTGAAATTTTTAGCTTTTTCCTGTTAATCCTAGCATGATAAAGAAGATTCAAAGAGAGTGAGATGCCAGCTCCTTTCATTCAGTCAGTAGCTTCAAACATTTCTGGTATATGAAAAACATGTTTTTCAATGGCAAAAATCAATGAATATTGTAAATGCACAAACAGTAATATCTCCACATTGCACGGTGCAATTCTGAAATTTTTAGCTTTTTCCTGTTAATCCGAGCATGATAAAGAAGATTCAAAGAGAGTGAGATGCCAGCTCCTTTCATTCAGTCAGTAGCTTCAAACATTTCTGGACGTTTTTCAATGGCAAAAATCAATGAATATTGTAAATGCACAAACAGTAATATCTCCACATTGCACGGTGCAATTCTGAAATTTTTAGCTTTTTCCTGTTAATCCTAGCATGATAAAGAAGATTCAAAGAGAGTGAGATGCCAGCTCCTTTCATTCAGTCAGTAGCTTCAAACATTTCTGGTATATGAAAAACATGTTTTTCAATGGCAAAAATCAATGAATATTGTAAATGCACAAACAGTAATATCTCCACATTGCACGGTGCAATTCTGAAATTTTTAGCTTTTTCCTGTTAATCCTAGCATGATAAAGAAGATTCAAAGAGAGTGAGATGCCAGCTCCTTTCATTCAGTCAGTAGCTTCAAACATTTCTGGTATATGAAAAACATGTTTTTCAATGGCAAAAATCAATGAATATTGTAAATGCACAAACAGTAATATCTCCACATTGCACGGTGCAATTCTGAAATTTTTTGCTTTTTCCTGCTAATCCTAGCATGATAAAGAAGATTCAAAGAGAGTGAGATGCCAGCTCCTTGCAATGTGGAGATATTACTGTTTGTGCATTTACAATATTCATTGATTTTTGCCATTGAAAAACATGTTTTTCATATACCAGAAATGTTTGAAGCTACTGACTGAATGAAAGGAGCTGGCATCTCACTCTCTTTGAATCTTCTTTATCATGCTAGGATTAGCAGGAAAAAGCTAAAAATTTCAGAATTGCACCGTGCAATGTGGAGATATTACTGTTTGTGCATTTACAATATTCATTGATTTTTGCCATTGAAAAACATGTTTTTCATATACCAGAAATGTTTGAAGCTACTGACTGAATGAAAGGAGCTGGCATCTCACTCTCTTTGAATCTTCTTTATCATGCTAGGATTAGCAGGAAAAAGCAAAAAATTTCAGAATTGCACCTTGCAATGTGGAGATATTACTGTTTGTGCATTTACAATATTCATTGATTTTTGCCATTGAAAAACATGTTTTTCATATACCAGAAATGTTTGAAGCTACTGACTGAATGAAAGGAGCTGGCATCTCACTCTCTTTGAATCTTCTTTATCATGCTAGGATTAGCAGGAAAAAGCTAAAAATTTCAGAATTGCACCGTGCAATGTGGAGATATTACTGTTTGTGCATTTACAATATTCATTGATTTTTGCCATTGAAAAACATGTTTTTCATATACCAGAAATGTTTGAAGCTACTGACTGAATGAAAGGAGCTGGCATCTCACTCTCTTTGAATCTTCTTTATCATGCTAGGATTAGCAGGAAAAAGCAAAAAATTTCAGAATTGCACCTTGCAATGTGGAGATATTACTGTTTGTGCATTTACAATATTCATTGATTTTTGCCATTGAAAAACATGTTTTTCATATACCAGAAATGTTTGAAGCTACTGACTGAATGAAAGGAGCTGGCATCTCACTCTCTTTGAATCTTCTTTATCATGCTAGGATTAGCAGGAAAAAGCAAAAAATTTCAGAATTGCACCGTGCAATGTGGAGATATTACTGTTTGTGCATTTACAATATTCATTGATTTTTGCCATTGAAAAACATGTTTTTCATATACCAGAAATGTTTGAAGCTACTGACTGAATGAAAGGAGCTGGCATCTCACTCTCTTTGAATCTTCTTTATCATGCTAGGATTAGCAGGAAAAAGCAAAAAATTTCAGAATTGCACCGTGCAATGTGGAGATATTACTGTTTGTGCATTTACAATATTCATTGATTTTTGCCATTGAAAAACATGTTTTTCATATACCAGAAATGTTTGAAGCTACTGACTGAATGAAAGGAGCTGGCATCTCACTCTCTTTGAATCTTCTTTATCATGCTAGGATTAGCAGGAAAAAGCTAAAAATTTCAGAATTGCACCGTGCAATGTGGAGATATTACTGTTTGTGCATTTACAATATTCATTGATTTTTGCCATTGAAAAACATGTTTTTCATATACCAGAAATGTTTGAAGCTACTAACTGAATGAAAGGAGCTGGCATCTCACTCTCTTTGAATCTTCTTTATCATGCTAGGATTAACAGGAAAAAGCTAAAAATTTCAGAATTGCACCGTGCAATGTGGAGATATTACTGTTTGTGCATTTACAATATTCATTGATTTTTGCCATTGAAAAACGTCCAGAAATGTTTGAAGCTACTGACTGAATGAAAGGAGCTGGCATCTCACTCTCTTTGAATCTTCTTTATCATGCTAGGATTAGCAGGAAAAAGCAAAAAATTTCAGAATTGCACCTTGCAATGTGGAGATATTACTGTTTGTGCATTTACAATATTCATTGATTTTTGCCATTGAAAAACATGTTTTTCATATACCAGAAATGTTTGAAGCTACTGACTGAATGAAAGGAGCTGGCATCTCACTCTCTTTGAATCTTCTTTATCATGCTAGGATTAGCAGGAAAAAGCAAAAAATTTCAGAATTGCACCGTGCAATGTGGAGATATTACTGTTTGTGCATTTACAATATTCATTGATTTTTGCCATTGAAAAACGTCCAGAAATGTTTGAAGCTACTGACTGAATGAAAGGAGCTGGCATCTCACTCTCTTTGAATCTTCTTTATCATGCTAGGATTAGCAGGAAAAAGCAAAAAATTTCAGAATTGCACCGTGCAATGTGGAGATATTACTGTTTGTGCATTTACAATATTCATTGATTTTTGCCATTGAAAAACATGTTTTTCATATACCAGAAATGTTTGAAGCTACTGACTGAATGAAAGGAGCTGGCATCTCACTCTCTTTGAATCTTCTTTATCATGCTAGGATTAGCAGGAAAAAGCTAAAAATTTCAGAATTGCACCGTGCAATGTGGAGATATTACTGTTTGTGCATTTACAATATTCATTGATTTTTGCCATTGAAAAACATGTTTTTCATATACCAGAAATGTTTGAAGCTACTGACTGAATGAAAGGAGCTGGCATCTCACTCTCTTTGAATCTTCTTTATCATGCTAGGATTAACAGGAAAAAGTTAAAATTTCAGAATTGCACCGTGCAATGTGGAGATATTACTGTTTGTGCATTTACAATATTCATTGATTTTTGCCATTGAAAAACGTCCAGAAATGTTTGAAGCTACTGAGTGAATGAAAGGAGCTGGCATCTCACTCTCTTTGAATCTTCTTTATCATGCTAGGATTAGCAGGAAAAAGCAAAAAATTTCAGAATTGCACCTTGCAATGTGGAGATATTACTGTTTGTGCATTTACAATATTCATTGATTTTTGCCATTGAAAAACATGTTTTTCATATACCAGAAATGTTTGAAGCTACTGACTGAATGAAAGGAGCTGGCATCTCACTCTCTTTGAATCTTCTTTATCATGCTAGGATTAGCAGGAAAAAGCAAAAAATTTCAGAATTGCACCGTGCAATGTGGAGATATTACTGTTTGTGCATTTACAATATTCATTGATTTTTGCCATTGAAAAACATGTTTTTCATATACCAGAAATGTTTGAAGCTACTGACTGAATGAAAGGAGCTGGCATCTCACTCTCTTTGAATCTTCTTTATCATGCTAGGATTAGCAGGAAAAGCTAAAAATTTCAGAATTGCACCGTGCAATGTGGAGATATTACTGTTTGTGCATTTACAATATTCATTGATTTTTGCCATTGAAAAACGTCCAGAAATGTTTGAAGCTACTGACTGAATGAAAGGAGCTGGCATCTCACTCTCTTTGAATCTTCTTTATCATGCTAGGATTAACAGGAAAAAGCTAAAAATTTCAGAATTGCACCTTGCAATGTGGAGATATTACTGTTTGTGCATTTACAATATTCATTGATTTTTGCCATTGAAAAACATGTTTTTCATATACCAGAAATGTTTGAAGCTACTGACTGAATGAAAGGAGCTGGCATCTCACTCTCTTTGAATCTTCTTTATCATGCTAGGATTAGCAGGAAAAAGCTAAAAATTTCAGAATTGCACCGTGCAATGTGGAGATATTACTGTTTGTGCATTTACAATATTCATTGATTTTTGCCATTGAAAAACATGTTTTTCATATACCAGAAATGTTTGAAGCTACTGACTGAATGAAAGGAGCTGGCATCTCACTCTCTTTGAATCTTCTTTATCATGCTAGGATTAGCAGGAAAAAGCAAAAAATTTCAGAATTGCACCTTGCAATGTGGAGATATTACTGTTTGTGCATTTACAATATTCATTGATTTTTGCCATTGAAAAACATGTTTTTCATATACCAGAAATGTTTGAAGCTACTGACTGAATGAAAGGAGCTGGCATCTCACTCTCTTTGAATCTTCTTTATCATGCTAGGATTAGCAGGAAAAAGCTAAAAATTTCAGAATTGCACCGTGCAATGTGGAGATATTACTGTTTGTGCATTTACAATATTCATTGATTTTTGCCATTGAAAAACATGTTTTTCATATACCAGAAATGTTTGAAGCTACTGACTGAATGAAAGGAGCTGGCATCTCACTCTCTTTGAATCTTCTTTATCATGCTAGGATTAGCAGGAAAAAGCAAAAAATTTCAGAATTGCACCTTGCAATGTGGAGATATTACTGTTTGTGCATTTACAATATTCATTGATTTTTGCCATTGAAAAACATGTTTTTCATATACCAGAAATGTTTGAAGCTACTGACTGAATGAAAGGAGCTGGCATCTCACTCTCTTTGAATCTTCTTTATCATGCTAGGATTAGCAGGAAAAAGCAAAAAATTTCAGAATTGCACCGTGCAATGTGGAGATATTACTGTTTGTGCATTTACAATATTCATTGATTTTTGCCATTGAAAAACATGTTTTTCATATACCAGAAATGTTTGAAGCTACTGACTGAATGAAAGGAGCTGGCATCTCACTCTCTTTGAATCTTCTTTATCATGCTAGGATTAGCAGGAAAAAGCAAAAAATTTCAGAATTGCACCGTGCAATGTGGAGATATTACTGTTTGTGCATTTACAATATTCATTGATTTTTGCCATTGAAAAACATGTTTTTCATATACCAGAAATGTTTGAAGCTACTGACTGAATGAAAGGAGCTGGCATCTCACTCTCTTTGAATCTTCTTTATCATGCTAGGATTAGCAGGAAAAAGCTAAAAATTTCAGAATTGCACCGTGCAATGTGGAGATATTACTGTTTGTGCATTTACAATATTCATTGATTTTTGCCATTGAAAAACATGTTTTTCATATACCAGAAATGTTTGAAGTCACTAACTGAATGAAAGGAGCTGGCATCTCACTCTCTTTGAATCTTCTTTATCATGCTAGGATTAACAGGAAAAAGCTAAAAATTTCAGAATTGCACCGTGCAATGTGGAGATATTACTGTTTGTGCATTTACAATATTCATTGATTTTTGCCATTGAAAAACGTCCAGAAATGTTTGAAGCTACTGACTGAATGAAAGGAGCTGGCATCTCACTCTCTTTGAATCTTCTTTATCATGCTAGGATTAGCAGGAAAAAGCAAAAAATTTCAGAATTGCACCTTGCAATGTGGAGATATTACTGTTTGTGCATTTACAATATTCATTGATTTTTGCCATTGAAAAACATGTTTTTCATATACCAGAAATGTTTGAAGCTACTGACTGAATGAAAGGAGCTGGCATCTCACTCTCTTTGAATCTTCTTTATCATGCTAGGATTAGCAGGAAAAAGCAAAAAATTTCAGAATTGCACCGTGCAATGTGGAGATATTACTGTTTGTGCATTTACAATATTCATTGATTTTTGCCATTGAAAAACGTCCAGAAATGTTTGAAGCTACTGACTGAATGAAAGGAGCTGGCATCTCACTCTCTTTGAATCTTCTTTATCATGCTAGGATTAGCAGGAAAAAGCAAAAAATTTCAGAATTGCACCGTGCAATGTGGAGATATTACTGTTTGTGCATTTACAATATTCATTGATTTTTGCCATTGAAAAACATGTTTTTCATATACCAGAAATGTTTGAAGCTACTGACTGAATGAAAGGAGCTGGCATCTCACTCTCTTTGAATCTTCTTTATCATGCTAGGATTAGCAGGAAAAAGCTAAAAATTTCAGAATTGCACCGTGCAATGTGGAGATATTACTGTTTGTGCATTTACAATATTCATTGATTTTTGCCATTGAAAAACATGTTTTTCATATACCAGAAATGTTTGAAGCTACTGACTGAATGAAAGGAGCTGGCATCTCACTCTCTTTGAATCTTCTTTATCATGCTAGGATTAACAGGAAAAAGTTAAAATTTCAGAATTGCACCGTGCAATGTGGAGATATTACTGTTTGTGCATTTACAATATTCATTGATTTTTGCCATTGAAAAACGTCCAGAAATGTTTGAAGCTACTGAGTGAATGAAAGGAGCTGGCATCTCACTCTCTTTGAATCTTCTTTATCATGCTAGGATTAGCAGGAAAAAGCAAAAAATTTCAGAATTGCACCTTGCAATGTGGAGATATTACTGTTTGTGCATTTACAATATTCATTGATTTTTGCCATTGAAAAACATGTTTTTCATATACCAGAAATGTTTGAAGCTACTGACTGAATGAAAGGAGCTGGCATCTCACTCTCTTTGAATCTTCTTTATCATGCTAGGATTAGCAGGAAAAAGCAAAAAATTTCAGAATTGCACCGTGCAATGTGGAGATATTACTGTTTGTGCATTTACAATATTCATTGATTTTTGCCATTGAAAAACATGTTTTTCATATACCAGAAATGTTTGAAGCTACTGACTGAATGAAAGGAGCTGGCATCTCACTCTCTTTGAATCTTCTTTATCATGCTAGGATTAGCAGGAAAAGCTAAAAATTTCAGAATTGCACCGTGCAATGTGGAGATATTACTGTTTGTGCATTTACAATATTCATTGATTTTTGCCATTGAAAAACGTCCAGAAATGTTTGAAGCTACTGACTGAATGAAAGGAGCTGGCATCTCACTCTCTTTGAATCTTCTTTATCATGCTAGGATTAACAGGAAAAAGCTAAAAATTTCAGAATTGCACCTTGCAATGTGGAGATATTACTGTTTGTGCATTTACAATATTCATTGATTTTTGCCATTGAAAAACATGTTTTTCATATACCAGAAATGTTTGAAGCTACTGACTGAATGAAAGGAGCTGGCATCTCACTCTCTTTGAATCTTCTTTATCATGCTAGGATTAGCAGGAAAAAGCTAAAAATTTCAGAATTGCACCGTGCAATGTGGAGATATTACTGTTTGTGCATTTACAATATTCATTGATTTTTGCCATTGAAAAACATGTTTTTCATATACCAGAAATGTTTGAAGCTACTGACTGAATGAAAGGAGCTGGCATCTCACTCTCTTTGAATCTTCTTTATCATGCTAGGATTAGCAGGAAAAAGCAAAAAATTTCAGAATTGCACCTTGCAATGTGGAGATATTACTGTTTGTGCATTTACAATATTCATTGATTTTTGCCATTGAAAAACATGTTTTTCATATACCAGAAATGTTTGAAGCTACTGACTGAATGAAAGGAGCTGGCATCTCACTCTCTTTGAATCTTCTTTATCATGCTAGGATTAGCAGGAAAAAGCTAAAAATTTCAGAATTGCACCGTGCAATGTGGAGATATTACTGTTTGTGCATTTACAATATTCATTGATTTTTGCCATTGAAAAACATGTTTTTCATATACCAGAAATGTTTGAAGCTACTGACTGAATGAAAGGAGCTGGCATCTCACTCTCTTTGAATCTTCTTTATCATGCTAGGATTAGCAGGAAAAAGCAAAAAATTTCAGAATTGCACCTTGCAATGTGGAGATATTACTGTTTGTGCATTTACAATATTCATTGATTTTTGCCATTGAAAAACATGTTTTTCATATACCAGAAATGTTTGAAGCTACTGACTGAATGAAAGGAGCTGGCATCTCACTCTCTTTGAATCTTCTTTATCATGCTAGGATTAGCAGGAAAAAGCAAAAAATTTCAGAATTGCACCGTGCAATGTGGAGATATTACTGTTTGTGCATTTACAATATTCATTGATTTTTGCCATTGAAAAACATGTTTTTCATATACCAGAAATGTTTGAAGCTACTGACTGAATGAAAGGAGCTGGCATCTCACTCTCTTTGAATCTTCTTTATCATGCTAGGATTAGCAGGAAAAAGCAAAAAATTTCAGAATTGCACCGTGCAATGTGGAGATATTACTGTTTGTGCATTTACAATATTCATTGATTTTTGCCATTGAAAAACATGTTTTTCATATACCAGAAATGTTTGAAGCTACTAACTGAATGAAAGGAGCTGGCATCTCACTCTCTTTGAATCTTCTTTATCATGCTAGGATTAACAGGAAAAAGCTAAAAATTTCAGAATTGCACCGTGCAATGTGGAGATATTACTGTTTGTGCATTTACAATATTCATTGATTTTTGCCATTGAAAAACGTCCAGAAATGTTTGAAGCTACTGACTGAATGAAAGGAGCTGGCATCTCACTCTCTTTGAATCTTCTTTATCATGCTAGGATTAGCAGGAAAAAGCAAAAAATTTCAGAATTGCACCTTGCAATGTGGAGATATTACTGTTTGTGCATTTACAATATTCATTGATTTTTGCCATTGAAAAACATGTTTTTCATATACCAGAAATGTTTGAAGCTACTGACTGAATGAAAGGAGCTGGCATCTCACTCTCTTTGAATCTTCTTTATCATGCTAGGATTAGCAGGAAAAAGCAAAAAATTTCAGAATTGCACCGTGCAATGTGGAGATATTACTGTTTGTGCATTTACAATATTCATTGATTTTTGCCATTGAAAAACGTCCAGAAATGTTTGAAGCTACTGACTGAATGAAAGGAGCTGGCATCTCACTCTCTTTGAATCTTCTTTATCATGCTAGGATTAGCAGGAAAAAGCAAAAAATTTCAGAATTGCACCGTGCAATGTGGAGATATTACTGTTTGTGCATTTACAATATTCATTGATTTTTGCCATTGAAAAACATGTTTTTCATATACCAGAAATGTTTGAAGCTACTGACTGAATGAAAGGAGCTGGCATCTCACTCTCTTTGAATCTTCTTTATCATGCTAGGATTAGCAGGAAAAAGCTAAAAATTTCAGAATTGCACCGTGCAATGTGGAGATATTACTGTTTGTGCATTTACAATATTCATTGATTTTTGCCATTGAAAAACATGTTTTTCATATACCAGAAATGTTTGAAGCTACTGACTGAATGAAAGGAGCTGGCATCTCACTCTCTTTGAATCTTCTTTATCATGCTAGGATTAACAGGAAAAAGTTAAAATTTCAGAATTGCACCGTGCAATGTGGAGATATTACTGTTTGTGCATTTACAATATTCATTGATTTTTGCCATTGAAAAACGTCCAGAAATGTTTGAAGCTACTGACTGAATGAAAGGAGCTGGCATCTCACTCTCTTTGAATCTTCTTTATCATGCTAGGATTAGCAGGAAAAAGCAAAAAATTTCAGAATTGCACCTTGCAATGTGGAGATATTACTGTTTGTGCATTTACAATATTCATTGATTTTTGCCATTGAAAAACATGTTTTTCATATACCAGAAATGTTTGAAGCTACTGACTGAATGAAAGGAGCTGGCATCTCACTCTCTTTGAATCTTCTTTATCATGCTAGGATTAACAGGAAAAAGCTAAAAATTTCAGAATTGCACCGTGCAATGTGGAGATATTACTGTTTGTGCATTTACAATATTCATTGATTTTTGCCATTGAAAAACATGTTTTTCATATACCAGAAATGTTTGAAGCTACTGACTGAATGAAAGGAGCTGGCATCTCACTCTCTTTGAATCTTCTTTATCATGCTAGGATTAGCAGGAAAAAGCAAAAAATTTCAGAATTGCACCTTGCAATGTGGAGATATTACTGTTTGTGCATTTACAATATTCATTGATTTTTGCCATTGAAAAACATGTTTTTCATATACCAGAAATGTTTGAAGCTACTGACTGAATGAAAGGAGCTGGCATCTCACTCTCTTTGAATCTTCTTTATCATGCTAGGATTAGCAGGAAAAAGCTAAAAATTTCAGAATTGCACCGTGCAATGTGGAGATATTACTGTTTGTGCATTTACAATATTCATTGATTTTTGCCATTGAAAAACATGTTTTTCATATACCAGAAATGTTTGAAGCTACTGACTGAATGAAAGGAGCTGGCATCTCACTCTCTTTGAATCTTCTTTATCATGCTAGGATTAGCAGGAAAAAGCAAAAAATTTCAGAATTGCACCGTGCAATGTGGAGATATTACTGTTTGTGCATTTACAATATTCATTGATTTTTGCCATTGAAAAACGTCCAGAAATGTTTGAAGCTACTGACTGAATGAAAGGAGCTGGCATCTCACTCTCTTTGAATCTTCTTTATCATGCTAGGATTAACAGGAAAAAGCTAAAAATTTCAGAATTGCACCTTGCAATGTGGAGATATTACTGTTTGTGCATTTACAATATTCATTGATTTTTGCCATTGAAAAACATGTTTTTCATATACCAGAAATGTTTGAAGCTACTGACTGAATGAAAGGAGCTGGCATCTCACTCTCTTTGAATCTTCTTTATCATGCTAGGATTAGCAGGAAAAAGCAAAAAATTTCAGAATTGCACCGTGCAATGTGGAGATATTACTGTTTGTGCATTTACAATATTCATTGATTTTTGCCTCTGAAAAACGTCCAGAAATGTTTGAAGCTACTGACTGAATGAAAGGAGCTGGCATCTCACTCTCTTTGAATCTTCTTTATCATGCTAGGATTAACAGGAAAAAGCAAAAAATTTCAGAATTGCACCGTGCAATGTGGAGATATTACTGTTTGTGCATTTACAATATTCATTGATTTTTGCCATTGAAAAACATGTTTTTCATATACCAGAAATGTTTGAAGCTACTGACTGAATGAAAGGAGCTGGCATCTCACTCTCTTTGAATCTTCTTTATCATGCTAGGATTAGCAGGAAAAAGCAAAAAATTTCAGAATTGCACCTTGCAATGTGGAGATATTACTGTTTGTGCATTTACAATATTCATTGATTTTTGCCATTGAAAAACATGTTTTTCATATACCAGAAATGTTTGAAGCTACTGACTGAATGAAAGGAGCTGGCATCTCACTCTCTTTGAATCTTCTTTATCATGCTAGGATTAGCAGGAAAAAGCAAAAAATTTCAGAATTGCACCGTGCAATGTGGAGATATTACTGTTTGTGCATTTACAATATTCATTGATTTTTGCCATTGAAAAACATGTTTTTCATATACCAGAAATGTTTGAAGCTACTGACTGAATGAAAGGAGCTGGCATCTCACTCTCTTTGAATCTTCTTTATCATGCTAGGATTAACAGGAAAAAGCTAAAAATTTCAGAATTGCACCGTGCAATGTGGAGATATTACTGTTTGTGCATTTACAATATTCATTGATTTTTGCCATTGAAAAACATGTTTTTCATATACCAGAAATGTTTGAAGCTACTGACTGAATGAAAGGAGCTGGCATCTCACTCTCTTTGAATCTTCTTTATCATGCTAGGATTAGCAGGAAAAAGCAAAAAATTTCAGAATTGCACCTTGCAATGTGGAGATATTACTGTTTGTGCATTTACAATATTCATTGATTTTTGCCATTGAAAAACATGTTTTTCATATACCAGAAATGTTTGAAGCTACTGACTGAATGAAAGGAGCTGGCATCTCACTCTCTTTGAATCTTCTTTATCATGCTAGGATTAGCAGGAAAAAGCTAAAAATTTCAGAATTGCACCGTGCAATGTGGAGATATTACTGTTTGTGCATTTACAATATTCATTGATTTTTGCCATTGAAAAACATGTTTTTCATATACCAGAAATGTTTGAAGCTACTGACTGAATGAAAGGAGCTGGCATCTCACTCTCTTTGAATCTTCTTTATCATGCTAGGATTAGCAGGAAAAAGCAAAAAATTTCAGAATTGCACCGTGCAATGTGGAGATATTACTGTTTGTGCATTTACAATATTCATTGATTTTTGCCATTGAAAAACGTCCAGAAATGTTTGAAGCTACTGACTGAATGAAAGGAGCTGGCATCTCACTCTCTTTGAATCTTCTTTATCATGCTAGGATTAACAGGAAAAAGCTAAAAATTTCAGAATTGCACCTTGCAATGTGGAGATATTACTGTTTGTGCATTTACAATATTCATTGATTTTTGCCATTGAAAAACATGTTTTTCATATACCAGAAATGTTTGAAGCTACTGACTGAATGAAAGGAGCTGGCATCTCACTCTCTTTGAATCTTCTTTATCATGCTAGGATTAGCAGGAAAAAGCAAAAAATTTCAGAATTGCACCGTGCAATGTGGAGATATTACTGTTTGTGCATTTACAATATTCATTGATTTTTGCCATTGAAAAACGTCCAGAAATGTTTGAAGCTACTGACTGAATGAAAGGAGCTGGCATCTCACTCTCTTTGAATCTTCTTTATCATGCTAGGATTAACAGGAAAAAGCAAAAAATTTCAGAATTGCACCGTGCAATGTGGAGATATTACTGTTTGTGCATTTACAATATTCATTGATTTTTGCCATTGAAAAACATGTTTTTCATATACCAGAAATGTTTGAAGCTACTGACTGAATGAAAGGAGCTGGCATCTCACTCTCTTTGAATCTTCTTTATCATGCTAGGATTAGCAGGAAAAAGCAAAAAATTTCAGAATTGCACCTTGCAATGTGGAGATATTACTGTTTGTGCATTTACAATATTCATTGATTTTTGCCATTGAAAAACATGTTTTTCATATACCAGAAATGTTTGAAGCTACTGACTGAATGAAAGGAGCTGGCATCTCACTCTCTTTGAATCTTCTTTATCATGCTAGGATTAGCAGGAAAAAGCAAAAAATTTCAGAATTGCACCGTGCAATGTGGAGATATTACTGTTTGTGCATTTACAATATTCATTGATTTTTGCCATTGAAAAACATGTTTTTCATATACCAGAAATGTTTGAAGCTACTGACTGAATGAAAGGAGCTGGCATCTCACTCTCTTTGAATCTTCTTTATCATGCTAGGATTAACAGGAAAAAGCTAAAAATTTCAGAATTGCACCTTGCAATGTGGAGATATTACTGTTTGTGCATTTACAATATTCATTGATTTTTGCCATTGAAAAACATGTTTTTCATATACCAGAAATGTTTGAAGCTACTGACTGAATGAAAGGAGCTGGCATCTCACTCTCTTTGAATCTTCTTTATCATGCTAGGATTAGCAGGAAAAAGCTAAAAATTTCAGAATTGCACCGTGCAATGTGGAGATATTACTGTTTGTGCATTTACAATATTCATTGATTTTTGCCATTGAAAAACATGTTTTTCATATACCAGAAATGTTTGAAGCTACTGACTGAATGAAAGGAGCTGGCATCTCACTCTCTTTGAATCTTCTTTATCATGCTAGGATTAGCAGGAAAAAGCAAAAAATTTCAGAATTGCACCTTGCAATGTGGAGATATTACTGTTTGTGCATTTACAATATTCATTGATTTTTGCCATTGAAAAACATGTTTTTCATATACCAGAAATGTTTGAAGCTACTGACTGAATGAAAGGAGCTGGCATCTCACTCTCTTTGAATCTTCTTTATCATGCTATGATTAGCAGGAAAAAGCAAAAAATTTCAGAATTGCACCGTGCAATGTGGAGATATTACTGTTTGTGCATTTACAATATTCATTGATTTTTGCCATTGAAAAACGTCCAGAAATGTTTGAAGCTACTGACTGAATGAAAGGAGCTGGCATCTCACTCTCTTTGAATCTTCTTTATCATGCTAGGATTAGCAGGAAAAAGCAAAAAATTTCAGAATTGCACCTTGCAATGTGGAGATATTACTGTTTGTGCATTTACAATATTCATTGATTTTTGCCATTGAAAAACATGTTTTTCATATACCAGAAATGTTTGAAGCTACTGACTGAATGAAAGGAGCTGGCATCTCACTCTCTTTGAATCTTCTTTATCATGCTATGATTAGCAGGAAAAAGCAAAAAATTTCAGAATTGCACCGTGCAATGTGGAGATATTACTGTTTGTGCATTTACAATATTCATTGATTTTTGCCATTGAAAAACGTCCAGAAATGTTTGAAGCTACTGACTGAATGAAAGGAGCTGGCATCTCACTCTCTTTGAATCTTCTTTATCATGCTAGGATTAGCAGGAAAAAGCAAAAAATTTCAGAATTGCACCGTGCAATGTGGAGATATTACTGTTTGTGCATTTACAATATTCATTGATTTTTGCCATTGAAAAACATGTTTTTCATATACCAGAAATGTTTGAAGCTACTGACTGAATGAAAGGAGCTGGCATCTCACTCTCTTTGAATCTTCTTTATCATGCTAGGATTAGCAGGAAAAAGCAAAAAATTTCAGAATTGCACCTTGCAATGTGGAGATATTACTGTTTGTGCATTTACAATATTCATTGATTTTTGCCATTGAAAAACATGTTTTTCATATACCAGAAATGTTTGAAGCTACTGACTGAATGAAAGGAGCTGGCATCTCACTCTCTTTGAATCTTCTTTATCATGCTAGGATTAACAGGAAAAAGCTAAAAATTTCAGAATTGCACCGTGCAATGTGGAGATATTACTGTTTGTGCATTTACAATATTCATTGATTTTTGCCATTGAAAAACATGTTTTTCATATACCAGAAATGTTTGAAGCTACTGACTGAATGAAAGGAGCTGGCATCTCACTCTCTTTGAATCTTCTTTATCATGCTAGGATTAACAGGAAAAAGCTAAAAATTTCAGAATTGCACCGTGCAATGTGGAGATATTACTGTTTGTGCATTTACAATATTCATTGATTTTTGCCATTGAAAAACATGTTTTTCATATACCAGAAATGTTTGAAGCTACTGACTGAATGAAAGGAGCTGGCATCTCACTCTCTTTGAATCTTCTTTATCATGCTAGGATTAGCAGGAAAAAGCTAAAAATTTCAGAATTGCACCTTGCAATGTGGAGATATTACTGTTTGTGCATTTACAATATTCATTGATTTTTGCCATTGAAAAACGTCCAGAAATGTTTGAAGCTACTGACTGAATGAAAGGAGCTGGCATCTCACTCTCTTTGAATCTTCTTTATCATGCTAGGATTAACAGGAAAAAGCTAAAAATTTCAGAATTGCACCGTGCAATGTGGAGATATTACTGTTTGTGCATTTACAATATTCATTGATTTTTGCCATTGAAAAACATGTTTTTCATATACCAGAAATGTTTGAAGCTACTGACTGAATGAAAGGAGCTGGCATCTCACTCTCTTTGAATCTTCTTTATCATGCTAGGATTAGCAGGAAAAAGCAAAAAATTTCAGAATTGCACCGTGCAATGTGGAGATATTACTGTTTGTGCATTTACAATATTCATTGATTTTTGCCATTGAAAAACATGTTTTTCATATACCAGAAATGTTTGAAGCTACTGACTGAATGAAAGGAGCTGGCATCTCACTCTCTTTGAATCTTCTTTATCATGCTAGGATTAACAGGAAAAAGCTAAAAATTTCAGAATTGCACCGTGCAATGTGGAGATATTACTGTTTGTGCATTTACAATATTCATTGATTTTTGCCATTGAAAAACATGTTTTTCATATACCAGAAATGTTTGAAGCTACTGACTGAATGAAAGGAGCTGGCATCTCACTCTCTTTGAATCTTCTTTATCATGCTAGGATTAGCAGGAAAAAGCAAAAAATTTCAGAATTGCACCTTGCAATGTGGAGATATTACTGTTTGTGCATTTACAATATTCATTGATTTTTGCCATTGAAAAACATGTTTTTCATATACCAGAAATGTTTGAAGCTACTGACTGAATGAAAGGAGCTGGCATCTCACTCTCTTTGAATCTTCTTTATCATGCTAGGATTAACAGGAAAAAGCTAAAAATTTCAGAATTGCACCTTGCAATGTGGAGATATTACTGTTTGTGCATTTACAATATTCATTGATTTTTGCCATTGAAAAACATGTTTTTCATATACCAGAAATGTTTGAAGCTACTGACTGAATGAAAGGAGCTGGCATCTCACTCTCTTTGAATCTTCTTTATCATGCTAGGATTAGCAGGAAAAAGCTAAAAATTTCAGAATTGCACCTTGCAATGTGGAGATATTACTGTTTGTGCATTTACAATATTCATTGATTTTTGCCATTGAAAAACATGTTTTTCATATACCAGAAATGTTTGAAGCTACTGACTGAATGAAAGGAGCTGGCATCTCACTCTCTTTGAATCTTCTTTATCATGCTAGGATTAGCAGGAAAAAGCAAAAAATTTCAGAATTGCACCGTGCAATGTGGAGATATTACTGTTTGTGCATTTACAATATTCATTGATTTTTGCCATTGAAAAACATGTTTTTCATATACCAGAAATGTTTGAAGCTACTGACTGAATGAAAGGAGCTGGCATCTCACTCTCTTTGAATCTTCTTTATCATGCTAGGATTAACAGGAAAAAGCTAAAAATTTCAGAATTGCACCTTGCAATGTGGAGATATTACTGTTTGTGCATTTACAATATTCATTGATTTTTGCCATTGAAAAACATGTTTTTCATATACCAGAAATGTTTGAAGCTACTGACTGAATGAAAGGAGCTGGCATCTCACTCTCTTTGAATCTTCTTTATCATGCTAGGATTAGCAGGAAAAAGCTAAAAATTTCAGAATTGCACCGTGCAATGTGGAGATATTACTGTTTGTGCATTTACAATATTCATTGATTTTTGCCATTGAAAAACATGTTTTTCATATACCAGAAATGTTTGAAGCTACTGACTGAATGAAAGGAGCTGGCATCTCACTCTCTTTGAATCTTCTTTATCATGCTAGGATTAGCAGGAAAAAGCAAAAAATTTCAGAATTGCACCTTGCAATGTGGAGATATTACTGTTTGTGCATTTACAATATTCATTGATTTTTGCCATTGAAAAACATGTTTTTCATATACCAGAAATGTTTGAAGCTACTGACTGAATGAAAGGAGCTGGCATCTCACTCTCTTTGAATCTTCTTTATCATGCTATGATTAGCAGGAAAAAGCAAAAAATTTCAGAATTGCACCGTGCAATGTGGAGATATTACTGTTTGTGCATTTACAATATTCATTGATTTTTGCCATTGAAAAACGTCCAGAAATGTTTGAAGCTACTGACTGAATGAAAGGAGCTGGCATCTCACTCTCTTTGAATCTTCTTTATCATGCTAGGATTAGCAGGAAAAAGCAAAAAATTTCAGAATTGCACCTTGCAATGTGGAGATATTACTGTTTGTGCATTTACAATATTCATTGATTTTTGCCATTGAAAAACATGTTTTTCATATACCAGAAATGTTTGAAGCTACTGACTGAATGAAAGGAGCTGGCATCTCACTCTCTTTGAATCTTCTTTATCATGCTATGATTAGCAGGAAAAAGCAAAAAATTTCAGAATTGCACCGTGCAATGTGGAGATATTACTGTTTGTGCATTTACAATATTCATTGATTTTTGCCATTGAAAAACGTCCAGAAATGTTTGAAGCTACTGACTGAATGAAAGGAGCTGGCATCTCACTCTCTTTGAATCTTCTTTATCATGCTAGGATTAGCAGGAAAAAGCAAAAAATTTCAGAATTGCACCGTGCAATGTGGAGATATTACTGTTTGTGCATTTACAATATTCATTGATTTTTGCCATTGAAAAACATGTTTTTCATATACCAGAAATGTTTGAAGCTACTGACTGAATGAAAGGAGCTGGCATCTCACTCTCTTTGAATCTTCTTTATCATGCTAGGATTAGCAGGAAAAAGCAAAAAATTTCAGAATTGCACCTTGCAATGTGGAGATATTACTGTTTGTGCATTTACAATATTCATTGATTTTTGCCATTGAAAAACATGTTTTTCATATACCAGAAATGTTTGAAGCTACTGACTGAATGAAAGGAGCTGGCATCTCACTCTCTTTGAATCTTCTTTATCATGCTAGGATTAACAGGAAAAAGCTAAAAATTTCAGAATTGCACCGTGCAATGTGGAGATATTACTGTTTGTGCATTTACAATATTCATTGATTTTTGCCATTGAAAAACATGTTTTTCATATACCAGAAATGTTTGAAGCTACTGACTGAATGAAAGGAGCTGGCATCTCACTCTCTTTGAATCTTCTTTATCATGCTAGGATTAACAGGAAAAAGCTAAAAATTTCAGAATTGCACCGTGCAATGTGGAGATATTACTGTTTGTGCATTTACAATATTCATTGATTTTTGCCATTGAAAAACATGTTTTTCATATACCAGAAATGTTTGAAGCTACTGACTGAATGAAAGGAGCTGGCATCTCACTCTCTTTGAATCTTCTTTATCATGCTAGGATTAGCAGGAAAAAGCTAAAAATTTCAGAATTGCACCTTGCAATGTGGAGATATTACTGTTTGTGCATTTACAATATTCATTGATTTTTGCCATTGAAAAACGTCCAGAAATGTTTGAAGCTACTGACTGAATGAAAGGAGCTGGCATCTCACTCTCTTTGAATCTTCTTTATCATGCTAGGATTAACAGGAAAAAGCTAAAAATTTCAGAATTGCACCGTGCAATGTGGAGATATTACTGTTTGTGCATTTACAATATTCATTGATTTTTGCCATTGAAAAACATGTTTTTCATATACCAGAAATGTTTGAAGCTACTGACTGAATGAAAGGAGCTGGCATCTCACTCTCTTTGAATCTTCTTTATCATGCTAGGATTAGCAGGAAAAAGCAAAAAATTTCAGAATTGCACCGTGCAATGTGGAGATATTACTGTTTGTGCATTTACAATATTCATTGATTTTTGCCATTGAAAAACATGTTTTTCATATACCAGAAATGTTTGAAGCTACTGACTGAATGAAAGGAGCTGGCATCTCACTCTCTTTGAATCTTCTTTATCATGCTAGGATTAACAGGAAAAAGCTAAAAATTTCAGAATTGCACCGTGCAATGTGGAGATATTACTGTTTGTGCATTTACAATATTCATTGATTTTTGCCATTGAAAAACATGTTTTTCATATACCAGAAATGTTTGAAGCTACTGACTGAATGAAAGGAGCTGGCATCTCACTCTCTTTGAATCTTCTTTATCATGCTAGGATTAGCAGGAAAAAGCAAAAAATTTCAGAATTGCACCTTGCAATGTGGAGATATTACTGTTTGTGCATTTACAATATTCATTGATTTTTGCCATTGAAAAACATGTTTTTCATATACCAGAAATGTTTGAAGCTACTGACTGAATGAAAGGAGCTGGCATCTCACTCTCTTTGAATCTTCTTTATCATGCTAGGATTAACAGGAAAAAGCTAAAAATTTCAGAATTGCACCTTGCAATGTGGAGATATTACTGTTTGTGCATTTACAATATTCATTGATTTTTGCCATTGAAAAACATGTTTTTCATATACCAGAAATGTTTGAAGCTACTGACTGAATGAAAGGAGCTGGCATCTCACTCTCTTTGAATCTTCTTTATCATGCTAGGATTAGCAGGAAAAAGCTAAAAATTTCAGAATTGCACCTTGCAATGTGGAGATATTACTGTTTGTGCATTTACAATATTCATTGATTTTTGCCATTGAAAAACATGTTTTTCATATACCAGAAATGTTTGAAGCTACTGACTGAATGAAAGGAGCTGGCATCTCACTCTCTTTGAATCTTCTTTATCATGCTAGGATTAGCAGGAAAAAGCAAAAAATTTCAGAATTGCACCGTGCAATGTGGAGATATTACTGTTTGTGCATTTACAATATTCATTGATTTTTGCCATTGAAAAACGTCCAGAAATGTTTGAAGCTACTGACTGAATGAAAGGAGCTGGCATCTCACTCTCTTTGAATCTTCTTTATCATGCTAGGATTAGCAGGAAAAAGCAAAAAATTTCAGAATTGCACCGTGCAATGTGGAGATATTACTGTTTGTGCATTTACAATATTCATTGATTTTTGCCATTGAAAAACATGTTTTTCATATACCAGAAATGTTTGAAGCTACTGACTGAATGAAAGGAGCTGGCATCTCACTCTCTTTGAATCTTCTTTATCATGCTAGGATTAGCAGGAAAAAGCTAAAAATTTCAGAATTGCACCGTGCAATGTGGAGATATTACTGTTTGTGCATTTACAATATTCATTGATTTTTGCCATTGAAAAACATGTTTTTCATATACCAGAAATGTTTGAAGCTACTGACTGAATGAAAGGAGCTGGCATCTCACTCTCTTTGAATCTTCTTTATCATGCTAGGATTAACAGGAAAAAGCTAAAAATTTCAGAATTGCACCGTGCAATGTGGAGATATTACTGTTTGTGCATTTACAATATTCATTGATTTTTGCCATTGAAAAACGTCCAGAAATGTTTGAAGCTACTGACTGAATGAAAGGAGCTGGCATCTCACTCTCTTTGAATCTTCTTTATCATGCTAGGATTAGCAGGAAAAAGCAAAAAATTTCAGAATTGCACCTTGCAATGTGGAGATATTACTGTTTGTGCATTTACAATATTCATTGATTTTTGCCATTGAAAAACATGTTTTTCATATACCAGAAATGTTTGAAGCTACTGACTGAATGAAAGGAGCTGGCATCTCACTCTCTTTGAATCTTCTTTATCATGCTAGGATTAACAGGAAAAAGCTAAAAATTTCAGAATTGCACCGTGCAATGTGGAGATATTACTGTTTGTGCATTTACAATATTCATTGATTTTTGCCATTGAAAAACATGTTTTTCATATACCAGAAATGTTTGAAGCTACTGACTGAATGAAAGGAGCTGGCATCTCACTCTCTTTGAATCTTCTTTATCATGCTAGGATTAGCAGGAAAAAGCAAAAAATTTCAGAATTGCACCTTGCAATGTGGAGATATTACTGTTTGTGCATTTACAATATTCATTGATTTTTGCCATTGAAAAACATGTTTTTCATATACCAGAAATGTTTGAAGCTACTGACTGAATGAAAGGAGCTGGCATCTCACTCTCTTTGAATCTTCTTTATCATGCTAGGATTAACAGGAAAAAGCTAAAAATTTCAGAATTGCACCTTGCAATGTGGAGATATTACTGTTTGTGCATTTACAATATTCATTGATTTTTGCCATTGAAAAACATGTTTTTCATATACCAGAAATGTTTGAAGCTACTGACTGAATGAAAGGAGCTGGCATCTCACTCTCTTTGAATCTTCTTTATCATGCTAGGATTAGCAGGAAAAAGCAAAAAATTTCAGAATTGCACCGTGCAATGTGGAGATATTACTGTTTGTGCATTTACAATATTCATTGATTTTTGCCATTGAAAAACGTCCAGAAATGTTTGAAGCTACTGACTGAATGAAAGGAGCTGGCATCTCACTCTCTTTGAATCTTCTTTATCATGCTAGGATTAACAGGAAAAAGCAAAAAATTTCAGAATTGCACCGTGCAATGTGGAGATATTACTGTTTGTGCATTTACAATATTCATTGATTTTTGCCATTGAAAAACATGTTTTTCATATACCAGAAATGTTTGAAGCTACTGACTGAATGAAAGGAGCTGGCATCTCACTCTTTGAATCTTCTTTATCATGCTAGGATTAGCAGGAAAAAGCAAAAAATTTCAGAATTGCACCTTGCAATGTGGAGATATTACTGTTTGTGCATTTACAATATTCATTGATTTTTGCCATTGAAAAACATGTTTTTCATATACCAGAAATGTTTGAAGCTACTGACTGAATGAAAGGAGCTGGCATCTCACTCTCTTTGAATCTTCTTTATCATGCTAGGATTAGCAGGAAAAAGCAAAAAATTTCAGAATTGCACCGTGCAATGTGGAGATATTACTGTTTGTGCATTTACAATATTCATTGATTTTTGCCATTGAAAAACGTCCAGAAATGTTTGAAGCTACTGACTGAATGAAAGGAGCTGGCATCTCACTCTCTTTGAATCTTCTTTATCATGCTAGGATTAGCAGGAAAAAGCAAAAAATTTCAGAATTGCACCTTGCAATGTGGAGATATTACTGTTTGTGCATTTACAATATTCATTGATTTTTGCCATTGAAAAACATGTTTTTCATATACCAGAAATGTTTGAAGCTACTGACTGAATGAAAGGAGCTGGCATCTCACTCTCTTTGAATCTTCTTTAACATGCTAGGATTAACAGGAAAAAGCAAAAAATTTCAGAATTGCACCGTGCAATGTGGAGATATTACTGTTTGTGCATTTACAATATTCATTGATTTTTGCCATTGAAAAACATGTTTTTCATATACCAGAAATGTTTGAAGCTACTGACTGAATGAAAGGAGCTGGCATCTCACTCTCTTTGAATCTTCTTTATCATGCTAGGATTAGCAGGAAAAAGCAAAAAATTTCAGAATTGCACCTTGCAATGTGGAGATATTACTGTTTGTGCATTTACAATATTCATTGATTTTTGCCATTGAAAAACATGTTTTTCATATACCAGAAATGTTTGAAGCTACTGACTGAATGAAAGGAGCTGGCATCTCACTCTCTTTGAATCTTCTTTATCATGCTAGGATTAGCAGGAAAAAGCTAAAAATTTCAGAATTGCACCGTGCAATGTGGAGATATTACTGTTTGTGCATTTACAATATTCATTGATTTTTGCCATTGAAAAACATGTTTTTCATATACCAGAAATGTTTGAAGCTACTGACTGAATGAAAGGAGCTGGCATCTCACTCTCTTTGAATCTTCTTTATCATGCTAGGATTAGCAGGAAAAAGCAAAAAATTTCAGAATTGCACCGTGCAATGTGGAGATATTACTGTTTGTGCATTTACAATATTCATTGATTTTTGCCATTGAAAAACGTCCAGAAATGTTTGAAGCTACTGACTGAATGAAAGGAGCTGGCATCTCACTCTCTTTGAATCTTCTTTATCATGCTAGGATTAACAGGAAAAAGCTAAAAATTTCAGAATTGCACCTTGCAATGTGGAGATATTACTGTTTGTGCATTTACAATATTCATTGATTTTTGCCATTGAAAAACATGTTTTTCATATACCAGAAATGTTTGAAGCTACTGACTGAATGAAAGGAGCTGGCATCTCACTCTCTTTGAATCTTCTTTATCATGCTAGGATTAGCAGGAAAAAGCAAAAAATTTCAGAATTGCACCGTGCAATGTGGAGATATTACTGTTTGTGCATTTACAATATTCATTGATTTTTGCCATTGAAAAACGTCCAGAAATGTTTGAAGCTACTGACTGAATGAAAGGAGCTGGCATCTCACTCTCTTTGAATCTTCTTTATCATGCTAGGATTAACAGGAAAAAGCAAAAAATTTCAGAATTGCACCGTGCAATGTGGAGATATTACTGTTTGTGCATTTACAATATTCATTGATTTTTGCCATTGAAAAACATGTTTTTCATATACCAGAAATGTTTGAAGCTACTGACTGAATGAAAGGAGCTGGCATCTCACTCTCTTTGAATCTTCTTTATCATGCTAGGATTAGCAGGAAAAAGCAAAAAATTTCAGAATTGCACCTTGCAATGTGGAGATATTACTGTTTGTGCATTTACAATATTCATTGATTTTTGCCATTGAAAAACATGTTTTTCATATACCAGAAATGTTTGAAGCTACTGACTGAATGAAAGGAGCTGGCATCTCACTCTCTTTGAATCTTCTTTATCATGCTAGGATTAACAGGAAAAAGCTAAAAATTTCAGAATTGCACCGTGCAATGTGGAGATATTACTGTTTGTGCATTTACAATATTCATTGATTTTTGCCATTGAAAAACATGTTTTTCATATACCAGAAATGTTTGAAGCTACTGACTGAATGAAAGGAGCTGGCATCTCACTCTCTTTGAATCTTCTTTATCATGCTAGGATTAGCAGGAAAAAGCTAAAAATTTCAGAATTGCACCGTGCAATGTGGAGATATTACTGTTTGTGCATTTACAATATTCATTGATTTTTGCCATTGAAAAACATGTTTTTCATATACCAG